>NC_043973.1:1434759-1469759 GCF_902148855.1 Sphaeramia orbicularis
CATTCCCCAGATCAGAGGAATCCACACAGATCTGCTTTGACAGATGCAGTGGGAGCGCCGTTGGTTTTCCCTAATTGGTTTAACAAGTGGAACTTTACTTCTGAAGGTCATCCACTTTCTGTGCTAATGAACATAAGCGATGATGTCAGGGTATCTTTATAGCATCATCTGTCTACATGTAAACTAGTGTGGAAGACGGAAGGATGAGGGAAAGGGTTGGACTTGGGGCTAAATAAGAAAGAAAACATTAACACAGAAATAGACATGAACCCTGGTGAATCTGTTGGTCTGTCTGTCATTCCTCAGCTGAATCTCTTGCATTACAGTGAACAGTTTCTTAGTTTCTTGGTTCCATCTCCAGAAACAAACCAACCAAACAAACATTCAGAGCCAGGAGGGAACTCAGGCATCTTTGGAATTTTGTCATGGCGTGCATTGTAGGAAACAGAGGTCTGCACCGCTGCCTGCAGCGGCAGCGCAACCATATGGTATTATATGGATGAAACAAACACGACGCGGAAACAGCTGAAACGCAGAAACAGCTGGAGGAATCTGCATAGAGGGAAGGGAGCTCCTGCCGTTTCTGCATCATGTCTGTTCCAGCTGCTGATGTCAGGCGGCTGTGCGAGCCTCCGTTTCCCACAATGCACGTCGCAACAAAATTCCTCAGATGCCGAAGTTCCCTCCCACTCTGTTTGTAAACACATGTTTGTTTGTGGTGGATGGAACTAAGAAACTGTTCAGCATGAGGAAGAGATTCAGCTGAGGAATGACAGACAGACCAACAGACAAATGAAACTGAGGATATGACTGAGGATGGACAGATCTGAGGACAAACTGGTCATGAAAGTCTCCTGCACCTTTAAGCCTGTTCACATGGCAGTGGTAAACCTGTAGAAAATACTGCCCCCCC
Source organism: Sphaeramia orbicularis (assembly GCF_902148855.1). Taxonomy (NCBI): domain Eukaryota; kingdom Metazoa; phylum Chordata; class Actinopteri; order Kurtiformes; family Apogonidae; genus Sphaeramia; species Sphaeramia orbicularis. Next base: position 1,435,673 of record NC_043973.1, read on the forward strand.
CCCCCCCCCCACACACACACACACACACACATCTGTTTCATTGCACAGGATGTGTTTGTGTTTGTGCTTCTTTTCTTGTTTTTCTGTGAATGTACTGACATTATTTCTCAGTTCTGATGTCAAAGGCAGGTTCACCACAAATGTTCCAGCTGTAGTTGTCATCTGTCTTTTCAGATGGCATTCTTCTTAAATATTTAAGTTTGCTCTTTTAGTGAACATCCTTGCTTTATTACAACATGAACTTTCTGATTTATCGTCACCAGCACAGCCTCCATCACCCTCCACCAGGAAATAGGGTCGACAAAACAGGCTGCATATTCCACCAAGTTAGAGATGTCAGTTTGTCCAGGACTAATATTATCACAGGACCTCTGTTTGCAAAAATTCAATACAGACAAAACTGATTCACACAAGATTAAGATCTCAGACTACTTCTGCAATTATTATAAATAATTAGAAGTCCTGTCAGCCAATATGATCTGAAGTCGACCGGACCAGTAAAATAATCAGTGAGAAAAGTACAATTATATTATGAAGATGTTTACATCTACAAGGTTACCTTAAAATCTGAATAAAATGAAAAACCTGAAAAGGTCTTAAAAAAATAAGTGTAATTTTAACAATATTACACCTCAGTTCATCATTTATACATATACATCACAACTTACAGATCACAGTGGATCTACAAATACACAAAACATTTATATTAATAACACAGCAATATGGATAAAATTGCACTTAATTCTCTTAAGACATTTCATGTTGTTCATATTTGTTCAGATTATTCACATTTTCTGTTCAAGGATAGTTTGTAAATGGGAACATTTTCATGTAATTTAACTTTTTTTAGTTGTTATTCTTTATAGGTTATTATGATGGTATTTGTCTGACCCACTTGACATCAAATTATTCTATTCGTGGAACCTGAACTAAAAGGATTTTAACATCTTTGATTGTTAATATCCTCAGTGTAGTTTTTGCATTTCATAAATTCATCCCACAGGCCGCATTGGACCCTCTGGTGGGCCGGTTTTGGCCCATGGGCCGTATGTTTGACACTTGTGTCCTATGTGAACTAGGGCTGTGTATTGGCAAGAATCTGGTGATACGATACAAATCCCATACTAGGATCATGATACGATATATCACAATATATCATGATACTGTTAAAAAGGCAGTTTTTTGTTTCTTTTTTGAAATTATTATTTCTTGGAAGAATTGAATTACACCAGAAATCTGCACAAATACTAAACACATTGTATTTTGATCCCAACAGGATCTAATATTTTATCATAAAATGTTCCTGTGTTCAAACTGAAATTCTGTTTTACAGACATTCCAGTTTCAGATCCTGTTCAAATGTTCATATTCTATTAGTTCAGAAGTAACATCAGAACTTCATTCTTGTGCAATCCCAACAAAGGAACTCCCATCTGCCGCTCAGACAGTAAAAAGTGCTTTTAGGATGCTTCAAATAACCATTATTTAATAAAACAGTGTTAAATAATAATAAATAAGACATAAACAAAAAAGAAAAACAACAAAACACAAATGAACTCCACAATATCTGCATTTGATTAAACACCGAAAAATATCGATACAGTACTTTTGAATATCGATAAAGTATTGTGAAATGAAATATCACGATATATTGCAGAACTGATATTTTCTAACAGCCCTACTGTGAACAGGGCTTTTGTTTGTGTTTTATACATTTTCATCAGTAAAAGCAGGCGGTGCAAACTTTCTCCAGTTCCACGTCCTCCTTCACAGCGATAATGAAGCTCCATCCTCATCCGTGTTCGCAGGGACAAACTGCACATTAAAGGGCAGCAGGTGAAATATGGAGCTCCTTACAGGTATCCACATATGCTGAATCTCTTATCTTGTAAACAGCATCCTCTGATGATGTACGAGGTGAGCTTCATCCAACCAGGGCCCGGCAGCCTGAACGTCTCTATAATTATCAGCGCCCTGACATGAAATACAAGGTGACCTGGTCCCACATGCGCAGCTTCCCCTAAATCAAATGTGCAGGCTCCGGTGAAATATGAGGCGCATCTTCAGCGCACCGGTTTCCATCACTTTGAATCATTATATCGTTAACAAAAGACTCCAGGGACGTCAAGTCAACCTCAACAAGAGTTCCAAAGCGGTGCTTTTGTGTGCGTCTGTGTGAAGGCCTGACGCTCTGGTGTCCAGGCTGGTTTCAGAGGAGGACAGTATGGCTTCGGTTCCCTGAGCAGACGTCCCACTGAAAAACGACTCGCTGAGGCTGGAATCCCTCTGGGCTCACAGCGGTCCTGATATCACAGTCCAGTGTTTCTCCCCACAGGGCTTTCCTGTTCATCTCACACCATGCTCCACTTAGTCCACTCTGCTCGGACACTGAAGAAAGATAGAAAAGACTGCAGGACACAATATGAGGAAACCTATTCCAAAAGCAATTATATCAATTTAAAGCCATGAAAAACTGAAAACCTGGAGCTTTTCTGTTGGTATCAGCAGAACTGGCCTAGAACCACCCTCCACATCCATTCTGTTCTCTTCCATTTTTCCATACACATGTAATATTTTTCATCTTTGGCTGATAGTTTAGACCAGGGGTGTCAGACTCTTTCAGTTCAGTTCCACATTCAGCCTAATATGATCTGCAGTGGGCTGGACCAGTCAAATAATAACAGTGAAAAATTGAAATTACATTATGGTCAGGTTTACATCTACAAAGTTTCATTAAAAATTTAAATAACATGAACAACTTGAATTGTCTTAAGAAAAAGAAAAACAAGTGCAATTTTAACAATATTCTGCCTCAGTTATTAGTTTATCATTTACACATGCAATCGCACAAAACATTTAGTAAGAGGCAGAATATTGGTCAAATTAAATGTACTTTTCTTAAGACATTTCCGTTTGTTCATATTTGTTCAGGTTATTCACATTTTTTGTAAAAGTATAGTTTGGTAATGTAAACATTTTCTTGTAATTTTACTTTTTGCAGCAAAAAAATGAGAGAATTTGGGGTTGTCATTATTTATCAAGGTTCAAGGTTACTTTATTTCTACCTGTGGGTAGATTTGTTTTGCAGTCGAGGTGATTGCTTTTGGCATTACAGTAAGACATGCGTTGAACCTGTTAGGCAGGTACTTGATCCAGCTTCCAGACAGGACAAAAAGAGCTCAGTGTTCCACCATTCAACAGTACAGCAGCATGGATAAGTAAAAGAATAAAAGAAATAAATAAGATCAAATAAATAAAAACAAAATGCAATAAAACACAATAAAAACCCAGAAGATAAAAGCAGTCTGGGACAAAAACCAGGATAAGAACATAAAATTTAAAAATTAAAAGTCACAATAATAAAAATAGAGCTAATAAATAGAATAAATAACTAAAATAAGTAAATAAAGTGCAATGTCACTATTTCTTCAGGACAGGAACACAGCTGTTTTATAAACGCTGTGTCCTGCACCTTGGGACTAAAAACCTCCGTCCAGAGGAAAGGAGCTGAAATTCACCTCAGAAAGGATATATAGGTTATTCTGATAATATTTGACTGGTTCTGACCCAGTTGAAATCTAATTGGACTGTATGTGTCTGTATGTGGAACCTGAATTAAAATGATTTTGACACCACTGATTGTTCATATCTTCAGTGTAATTTTGCATTTCACACATTCATCCCGTGGGCCGGATCGGACCCTTTGGTGGGCCAGATTTGGCCCCCGGGCCTAATGTTTGACACCTGTGCTTTAGACATAGAGGACATTTTTGGAAAAGAAATGTTTTACATGAAAATTTAAAGCAACTCACAGATTTACTGTTAGCAGAGCCTACTTTCGCACAGTGTTTAACGTGACATAACAGCACAAGTTTTTTACTCTGTGTGAACACGCACATCTGTGGGCACACACTACTTGTTTCACATGTGAAGGCCATTCATTAATTAAGGTCACATGATAAAGTCACATGTCACAGTGGTTGTCATAACAACATAAACAGACATTCTACTAAAATTAACCAGTATCAAAATGAGAGCACATCTGTCAACAGCCCCACCTGCTCACATTTGAAACATCCATTTTGCATAAACCTAATCTGTGAAGTTCATACACCAAACATAAACATCTCAAACTTCACATGTTTTAGTTCAGTTCCAGACTTTGTCAGTACATCTGCAACCATTTCATTGGTTGGCCAGTAGGGCTGTTAGAAAATATCGGTTCTGCAATATATCGCGATATTTCATTTCATAATACTTCATCAATATTCAAAAGTACTGTATTGATATTTTTAGGTATTTATTCAAATGCAGATATGGCTGAGGTTCATTTTTGTTTTTTGTTTTTCTTTATTGTTTATATTTTATTTATTATTATTTAACACTGTTGTATTAAATAATGGTTATTTGAAGCATCCTAAAAGCACTCTTTACTGTCTGAGAGGCATTTGGGAGTTTCTTTGTTGGGATTGAACTCAAATCCTGTTCTGATGTTAGTTCTGAACTAATAGAATCTGAACATTTGAACAGGATCTGAAACTGGAATGTCTGTAAAACACAATTTCAGTTTGAACACATGAACATTTGGTGATAGAACATTAGATCCTGTGCTGATCAAATAAAAATGTGTTTAGTATTTGTGCAGATTTCTGGTGTAATTCAATTCTTCCAGGAAATAATCATTTTTTTAAAAACAAAAAAAAAATGCCTTTTTAACAGTATCATGATTAGGGATGGGAATCGTTAAGAATTTAACGATTCTGATTCCATTATCAATATTGCTTATCGATCCGATTCCTTATCAATTCTCTTTTGATTCTCAGTGGGTGAGGGAATCAAAGAGTACAAACAGGTGTGTTTGCATTAACTGTCTTTTATTTTCCATCTGCACAGAAAATAGAACATATACAGTATGAACTAATAATAAGAACAGATGACACGGGCCCGGTTTGGGGGGGGGCAGTGAAAGTGAAACTACAGCCTCTTTACTAATTCCTCTATTGCCGCATTTCTACTACGTGGAACCGGTTTGACTCAGTTCAGCTTGTCTCCTGTTGTTGTGCACATCATTTCCTTTCCCTTCTTACCTTCGGAAACTTGGATTTGAGGAGTTACGACGTTTGTTGCCTGCACTGGAATCAGAACTGGGCGCGGCGTTCACTCTGCCGCTACATTCATAAGTGCAGCTAGATAGTGTTTCAAATATGTGACATTCCTGTGAATGATTCACATGATGTGGACAAATGTTTGAGGATATTGGAGGGATTCCACCCTTTAGAAGACATGGAAGCTTTGACAGTGTTCCAGTGGACCTGATGTGGTCTGTTTAGACCTGGTGTGGTCTGTTTGGACCTGGTGTGGTCTGTTTGGACCTGGTGTGGTCTGTTTAGACCTGGTGTGGTCTGTTTAGACCTGGTGTGGTCTGTTTGGACCTGGTGTGGTCTATTTGGACCTGGTGTGGTCTGTTTAGACCTGGGTGGTCTGTTTAGACCTGGTGTGGTCTGTTTAGACCTGTGTGGTCTGTTTGGACCTGGTGTGGTCTGTTTGGACCTGGTGTGGTCTTGGACCTGGTGTGGTCTGTTTGGACCTGTGTGGTCTATTTGGACCTGGTGTGGTCTGTTTAGACCTGGTGTGGTCTATTTGGACCTGGTGTGGTCTGTTTAGACCTGGTGTGGTCTATTTGGACCTGGTGTGGTCTGTTTAGACCTGGTGTGGTCTGTTTAGACCTGGTGTGGTCTGTTTGGACCTGGTGTGGTCTGTTTAGACCTGGTGTGGTCTTTGGACCTGGTGTGGTCTGTTAGACCTGGTGTGGTCTGTTTAGACCTGGTGTGGTCTGTTTGGACCTGGTGTGGTCTGTTTGGACCTGGTGTGGGCTGTTTGGACCTGGTGTGGTCTGTTTGGACTGGTGTGGTCTGTTTGGACCTGGTGTGGTCTATTTGGACCTGGTGTGGTCTGTTTAGACCTGGTGTGGTCTGTTTAGACCTGGTGTGGTCTGTTTAGACCTGTGTGGTCTGTTTAGACCTGGTGTGGTCTGTTTAGACCTGGTGTGGTCTGTTTGGACCTGGTGTGGTCTATTTGGACCTGGTGTGGTCTGTTTAGACCTGGTGTGGTCTGTTTAGACCTGGTGTGGTCTGTTTAGACCTGATGTGGTCTGTTTGGACCTGGTGTGGTCTGTTTGGACCTGGTGTGGTCTGTTTGGACCTGGTGTGGTCTGTTTAGACCTGGTGTGGTCTATTTGGACCTGGTGTGGTCTGTTTAGACCTGGTGTGGTCTTTGGACCTGGTGTGGTCTGTTAAGACTGGTGTGGTCTGTTTAGACCTGGTGTGGTCTGTTTGGACCTGGTGTGGTCTGTTTAGACCTGTGGGTCTGTTTAGACCTGTGTGGTCTGTTTGGACCTGGTGTGGTCTGTTTGGACCTGGTGTGGTCTGTTTGGACCTGGTGTGGTCTATTTGGACCTGGTGTGGTCTGTTTGGACCTGGTGTGGTCTGTTTAGACCTGGTGTGGTCTGTTTAGACCTGGTGTGGTCTATTTGGACCTGGTGTGGTCTGTTAGACCTGGTGTGGTCTGTTTAGACCTGTGTGGTCTGTTGGACCTGGTGTGGTCTGTTTAGACCTGGTGTGGTCTGTTTAGACCTGTGTGGTCTGTTTGGACCTGGTGTGGTCTGTTTGGACCTGTGTGGTCTGTTTAGACCTGGTGTGGTCTGTTTAGACCTGGTGTGGTCTTTGGACCTGGTGTGGTCTGTTTGGACCTGGTTTCATCTTTTTAGACCGTTTGTGCCTCAATGCCATGTTGTCTACATTCTGACCAAAACAACGCAGCGTATGTGTGATGTCATCACACATGCACAACAAAGGTGGAATCAATAAGCAGAATCGTTAAGCAGGCAGGCAAATGATTCCAAGGAATCGAGCTACTGGGAACCTCGATTCCCATCCCTAATCATGATATATCGTATCATGATCCTAGTATTGTGATGTGTATCGTATCACCAGATTCTTGTCCATACACAGCCCTGTTGGACAGAATTCCAAGTTGATCTGGTCACCATGGAGAGTCGGCTGGTGATTGAAGGGTTGCAGGTTCGATTCCACGGACTGGCAGAAAAAGTTGTTGGCTGATGTGCCCTTGAGCAAGGCACTTAAGCCCCATTTGGCACCTGCTATGACAAGCCTGCTGCTCCTAGTTTGCAGTGTGTGGTGTGTTCCTGCATGTTCTGCAGATGGGTAAAAAGCAGAGGTTGGATTTCAGGGTGTGGTAAAAATGTACTATAAACTGATAAGAAAGGATCTTAAAAAAAAGACAGAGACAGATGCTCTGAGGCCTCCCAGTATTATGGTAAAGATATTGGGATAAATACCATTACATTGATCAATTTGGTTTAAATTGTAATCTTTGCTTCTAAAATGCCTCAGAGATGGGTTTGAATTCACTTCTCTCTCTCTCTTCTCTTTTTTGTTTTTTCATCCATGACTCTGATTATTAATGTTCTACCTCTCCATTTTCTACCACAACTAACCATCTACTTTCTTCACATCTCACTTGAGAAGAAAAATGTCCCATTAAACTTTAAGGAGATATTTATGTTTCTATGTTAAATCAACATGAACAGGACATCTGACAGCTGGAGACATGATGTGTCCCAATATTTATGTCCATGTAGTTATTCACCTATTATCTCCATTAGAAAAGGTTTTAAAGCCCTAGAACTGAGACATGCACGTATTCATTTACTCATTCAAGCTTTATTAAGGACATAGAAACTAGGTCCATAGGATAAGATAAAAAAAAAACATACGCAATAAAAAAGAAGTGAAATAGCATAAATCCATTTGTTACTGACACATAAAGGCTGGATCACCAGTGACCAGCACGTACGATGGATTACTTCAGCATTCATGTATTTACTTACATACAACACTGTCGATCAAATGACCCCTTAAAAGACTCAAATAAATGAAGAATTTTAACATATAAAACAGAAATAAAATACAAGTCACCAACCATGTTTAAGATGAATTTGTGTTATAGCAGTGGTTTCCAACCTTTTTTTGTCTCCTAACCCCATTTTCACATCACACATTTCTGTTGACCCCAGAAATTAAAAACAGACTGTTTTTTTGTTTTGTTTTTTTTTTTCAAAAATGTGTTTTGATCCTGTAATAGTTTGCTATATTATGTTGCAAATAAACATTAATGTTAGAGGACATTTAGTCTGTATAATGTCTATTATTGTGGACAGAGGCAGTAAATCCAGGTGTAGATTACTGCACAAAGGCAGAGTGGGATTTTCCTTGGTCAGGATCTGTCCAGTCAGTCCAGCTGTGATTTACAAGGAGGACAATTAATACTGAACAAACAAGAACTGAAACTGAATTATGAAAGAGCTGCAGCATCTGAAACTGACCACAATGAACATCTGACACAAACAGAACCACAGTGCTGCAGTTTCACACTCATGTCTTTTATGGATTGTGAATGTCTCTCAACTCACCATATATTTTTTATTAGTACGTTTTGTGTTGTTTTGTTTTTTTCTTCTTTTTATCAATTACTAGAAATTTCAGGCGACCCCATTTGAATTCCAGGTGACCCCATGTGGGGTCCTGACCCCAAGGTTGAAAACCACTGTGTCATAGTGTGGGACAGACAAAGTCTATGTAAAGACGACACATATGAAAGGGTCTTCTTCAAAGCTGGAGTTTATTTTGGACTTGGTTTTGGCTCTGACTAACACGTCTCTCCGTACCCACATCATGAGGCGTCTCTGTAGAAAAAGCCTCATTAAAATAATCTCCAGTGGAGAACGTCAGCCCTGATGACTGGATGTTTTTCAGTCAAAGCCTGGACTCTGTCCCTCATGTCTCCCACTGAGTGGGTGACGTGACACACACTTTTCAGATCTATACAGATCTATAACAAGCAGAATTTTTTCACATTTGTATTTTCAGTAGAACGGTGCATTCTAACAAGAATATTTTAAGTTCTCGTATAAATTTCTTATGCATTTCTAGTACATAACTGCATAACATTTTTTTTGTTGTTTACTTATTTCTCTTCCTCTCACTTGCTCTTGAGTTGTCTTTCTGTACTTTAACTGTGTTGGAGAAAGTGTAACACACAAACTTCTGATTCTGATCTGACATGAAGGGAATTCAAAAATTCCCTGCTCTGACACGTATGCTGAGAAAATGTAAAAGTAACACTGACGTTTGTGGCGTTATAAGTGACTTTTTCTGTCTTTTTCAGATTGACCAGAACCACAGAGAAGACTTTAACCTGACATCTGATGGAGAATTCAACGCAGTTAAGTCACTGGTGTTGGGCAAAGTGCAGGGTGAGTACAGAGGCAGTAAAAGCACAGACAAAGGCTTTTAATGACACAACACTCAGATGTTCTCAGATTTAACCTCCTCAGACCCAGGAAATGTCAGCAGTACCAGCTTTTTTTTATTTTTTATTAAATAAGTGCCTATATTGGAAACATCATGATGCAACAGTTTTTTCAGATGCAGTTTTTCAAATGTTGATGGAATGTCCTCTGTGGTGGACAGTTTTCTTTTCTTTCTTTTTTTTTGTGTAAAGTTGTGGATCTCTTGTCCACAAATGTGGACAGAAAACCCATAGCTGGGTCTGAGGAGGTTAACCAACAATTTCCAGATGTTCGTCCTCATCTGTGATCCAGTTTGGACGTTTGTACATTTATCTGCAGAAACAGATGTGATGGGGCTGATACCACTCTAGCTGTTTTCAGACCGACAAGAGAACGTACTGGTGCTGGTTCACCTAACCTCAAACCAAAAATCAGAGCGTTCAGGAACTGAAAATGAGGTTTCCAACAGGCACCAAAACGTGTTTTTCTAAGTGAACCGTGACGACATGAGTGGACGTCCCCAGGTTGGTCTGTGTTGTCCTGCTGAGGTTCCATGTGTGGACTGGACGTCGCTGCCTTCTTCTCCACAGCAGATGTTGGTGCATGGCCTGGTGCAGATCAATACTGATCTGTGTTAACTGTACAAATGTCCACAGGTGGTCGATGTAAAATAGCACTGTTGTTATTACCTCTGCCAAGGAGGTTCTGTTTTTGCGGCGTTTGGTTTGTTTGTCTGTCTGCCTGTCCATGTGCAAGATAACTCAAAAAGTTATAGACAGATTTAGGAAATGTTGATACTGGCACAAGGAACAAATGATGACATTTTGGTGGTGATTGGGGGGGGGGGGCACTGGCACTGATCTGCCTTGGTGGAGGTCTGTGCTTTCCGAGTGCTTTTCTAGTTATTAGTAAGTTTTAAAAAGATTTTTCTAATCAATTACTAGAAATTTCAGGTGACCCCAAGGTTGAAAACACTGTGTTAAAGGATAATATGTTAATGCAAGTGTTCTTATAGTTTGTTATTTTGCATTTGTTATTGTTATTTTTTTGCAGTAAAAACAGAGAACCATTTGGAGTTGGCATTATTGAAAGGCATAATGTAATAATATTTTTTCAAATTAAACTAAGAAGAAAATTTGGAGCCATAATTTCTAGGTTATCGTGCTGTTATTTTTATTTTGACTTTTTTTTTTTAATATTTTTGAGATCACATTGGTCTGTATGTGGCCCCTGAACTAAATGAGTTCAACAACAGCCTTTAAATTTTTTTTTTTTTGGGGGGGTGGGGGGGGGCTGACCTGCCTTGGTGGAGGTCTGTGCTCTCCAAGTGTTTTTCTAGTTTTCTCTGCTGTGAACACATCCACTTTCATAAGGGCTTTTTTTTTTTTTGTGGCGAAACAACACCCTCTGTCAATATCAGCTCACCTAATGGTATGAACACGGGCCGTTCACGGACCAGCACTTCAGTTCCCAGTGGAACTGGTGCAGGAACCGGCTTCAACACTGGACTGGTCGCTCTGAAAACAGCTGAAGATGAAAAGAGGATTTACTTTATTCCACAGTGTTAAGAGGCTCTGAGCTGAGATGTAAACAGAAGAGTATTTTAATATACAGTGAAGCTGAATGCAGCTACAGCACAGGTGTCAAACCTGCGGCCCAGGGGCCAAAACCGGCCCACCTAAGGTTCCAGTCCAGCCCGCGGGATGAATTTGCAAAGTGCAAGTTAGGACATCAAACTCAAAAATAATATCATAATAACCTATAAATAATGACAGCACCAATTTTTTCTCTTTGATTTAGTGGAAAAAACATTAAATTATGAAAATGTTTACATTAACAAACTATCCTTTAAAATGTGAATAACCTGAACAAATATGAACAACCTTAAAATCACCCAAAAAATCATCTAAAAATCAACCAAAAAAACACCTAAAAATCACCCATAAATGACCTCAAAACCACCTAAAGATTACTCAAAAAACACCTTAAAACCACCTAAAAATCACCCAAAAATCACCCAAAAAAACCACCTAAAAATCACCCAAGAAACACACCTAACATTATACCTATAAATACTGACAACTTCAAATTGTAGTGCGAAAAAAACATTAAATTATGAAAATATTTACATTTAAAGAAAATGTAAATTAAAGCATCTAAATAAAATTATGCACAATTATAACAATTTTCTGCCTGTTACTAAATGTTTTGTGCCTTCGTAGATCTGACCTATAATGCATATGTAGAAATGATAAGTTGAGGCAGAATCTTGATAAAATTGTACTTATATTTCTTCACAAATTCAATTTTTTGTTTGGATAGTTTTTAAATGTACATATTGGCATAAGTGAATGTTTTTTTGCAGTAAAACCATTTGGAGTTGTCATTATTTATTGGCTGTCATGCTGTTATTGGACTGGTCCGGCCCACTGCAGATTAAACTGGGCTGAATGTGGCCCCTGAAAGAAAATGAGTCTGACACCCTGAGCTACAGAGCTGAAGTTCCTGTTAATGTTCATGATGTGTACTTTTAACTAACGGTTTCCTGTGGAGCAATAATCATCGATCACATTCAGATTGTTGCTGAAGTTGAAAGATACAAACTTTTATAGTTGGATTTAGCTGTGAAATGTCAGATGCATTCACATTATCTACTATAATGTCAGAGTGGACCACAGTGATGAAAGCCCAGAGTGGACTGAAGCACAGCCTTTAATAAGGGAATGGTAGGTTTTACAGAGGCTGTAGATGGACGGTCGTGGACTCATCTGTCCCTGTGTCCTCATAACAGACAGATTAATGGTCTACTCAGATGCACTAAGAGCCAGAGCACCAAAGAGTTCCTGAAGAACTGCCATTAAACCTGGCAACTCTTTTAATACGTGTTGACTCCCTGGGTATAAACTGAGGACAGGCCGGGTGGAAACACAGCATCAAGGCCATTTAAACTACAAGTGGAGACGTAATATAAGAGGTTATTAATGAGGAACAACAAAGTGTTTTTTACAAGTGTCAGTTAGTTTATCCTTCATTTTTAGTCGTGTGTTGATTGTGAAATTAATTACAAACATCAAAGGTTTCATATCTTAACATTTCTAGTTCGACAGTGCTGTGCAGAAGTCCTGTTCCAACACTAGTTCACTGGTTTCATGAAGTTCTAATGTCCACATGTGCATTTGTCAGATTTTGTATTAGGATCCAGTCTGGACGTATGTGAAGTAGGTAGAGCAGTAAAAACAAACTAGCGTGTGGAGCCGTGGGAACCATGGGTTCTAGATGTGGTAGTTTTTACCATGACCTTCTTAGAGTGACCAGTGGGGTGGAGCGACGTTTTACACTGATCATGTAGATGGTCATTAACCCTTGAACCCCCATTGTGTCTGTGGTGAGCGTTCTGAATTCTGATTGATTTTAAATATTCCAAAAACTTTTACCTTTCCCTTAATAGGAAAAATTTCAAAATGTGCTGAGACAATAGACCTTGTATTTTCCAGAGATTTCTGAGCATGCTCAGTGCACCCCCCACCGCCTGTGGAATGGGGTGTAAAACACAGAGCAGTGAATGAGACCAACTCAGGGATTAACATGTTAAAACTCAGATTAAGTTGAGGGTGATTATGTCAGAAACAGAAAAAAAACTGAACAAAAAGTGTCTTTTCAGTCCAAAGTTCACTATAGTGAAAGTTTACATCACAAGAAAATGACCCCATAAACACCCAGTGTGTCAGTTCACAAGGGAATTTTTCTCTTTAACTTTCTTAAGGGATTTATCACCATTTATTGTCATATTAGCTTCTGTATTTTATGTTTTTTTCAGTGTAAATCATATATTTTTCTGTTTAATTCTTTTATCATGTAGATGTTCATGAAAGCTCAGAGTAAATTCAAAGGATATTGAAACTGCCTTTTTTTTGTAGCAAAATTCAGTTTCCACGGTAACTATGGAGCTCTGGGTCATATCTGATGACCATGAAAAGTTCAAGAACTGTATTTTATTTCCACTTGTGGCATTGTACCTGTGGTGCCATTGTACGATAGCATGAGAGGCTTAAATCTCCCAGCATGCCTCACAACATTTGAATACGGACATAAAATAGTGCCTAGTAGATAGTCAGGTCATGTTTCTATTCATTTAGTGAGTTTGGCGGCGATGTGAAGGCTGAGGAAAAGCTGTACAAACACCCTCCTGTGCTGCAACATCGATCTGACGGACCAGAACGTGCATTATATAATAGGACTGCATTGATCGGATTAGTGGATCAGCAGGTATTAAACAGTTTAGATCAGCAGATGGTTTGGTTGTGGGGGATGTTTGGGCCTTTAAGGGTTAATAACACAATCCAAACCACTGTCACCACCACTGCCTCCTGTGAGACTAAATTCTCTGGTTTTTCCAACAGTCGTTTGTGTGGGTTGTGCTGTCTCCAGCTCTAATCCTGCTCATGTTTCCTCTTCAGTCCCTCCTCGGTGCAGCAGAGGACGGTCCGTTTAATGGACGCCTTAATGCAAAGTGCCACCTTCTGTGAGTGTTTTAGTGCCATGTTTTATCCTTTTAGCTGTGTAATCCTGGACAGGGACCTGGAACGGTTAGAGGGTGACAAAGTAATTGGCTGGGTCATGACTTATTCATGTGGTCTCAGTGTGGTCCATCACAGCTGGATTTAGCGTGGATAGAAACTGTTAATAACCATGAGGGGCAGAGGGTCCACAGGCTGCAGCCACCGCTCTGAAAGGATCCATTTAACCCACAGGTGGCAAACCTGCGGCCCGGGGGCCAAAACTGGCCCCTTAAAGGATCCATTTAACCCACAGGTGTCAAACCTGCAGCCTGAGGGCCAAAACCAGCCCACCAAAGGGTCCATTTAACACACAGGTGTCAAACCTGCAGCCTGAGGGCCAAAACAGCCCACAAAGGGTCCATTTAACACACAGGTGTCAAACCAGCAGCCTGAGGGCCAAAACCAGCCCACCAAAGGGTCCATTTAACACACAGGTGTCAAACTCGCAGCTGAGGGCCAAAACCAGCCCACTAAAGGTTCCAATCCAGCACCTGGGATGAATGTGTAAGGTGAAAAAAATTACATCTAAGATATTAACAGTCAAGCATGTTGAACTCATTTTAGTTCAGGGGCCACAGACACACCAATGTGATCTCAAAAATTTAAAAATAAAAATAACACCATAATAACTAGAAATTACGACTCCAAATCTTCTTCTTGGTTTAATGTGAAAAAAATCTGATACATTACGCCTTTAAATAATACCAACTCCAAATGGTTCTCTTTGTTTTACTGCAAAAAAGAACAATAACAAATACTAAATAACACATTATAAAGCATTTACATAACAAACAAGAAAAGCATTTGGAGAGCGCAGACCTCCGCCAAGGCAGATCAGTGGGGCCCCCCGTGGGCCCCACCACCCACAATCACCACCAAAATTAATCATTTCTTCCTTGTGCCAGTATGAACATTTCCTGAAAATTTCATGAAATCTATCTGTAACTTTTTGAGTTATCTTGCTAACAGACAAACACGCACGCACGCAAACACACAAGCAAAGCGATCCCAGTACCTTCTGGCAGAGGTGATTATCCTTAAACACAGTGTTTTTCACCTGGGGTCGCCTGAAATTTCTAGTAATTGATTTAAAAAAAAAAAAAATTAAAAACTCCTTAATAAAATATATGTTGAGTTGACAGAGCCAATCCCAATCCATATCAGACAAACTGTGGTTGTGAAACTGCAGCACTGTGGTTCTGTTTCTGTGTCAAATGTTCATTGTGGTCAGTTTCAGATGCTGCAGCTCTTTCATAATTCATAGTTTCAGTTCTTGTTTGTTCAGTATAATTGTCCTCCTTGTAAATCACGCTGGACTCACTGGACAGATCCTGACCAAGGACAATCCATTCTCCCTTTGTGCAGTAATCTACACCTGGATTTACTGCCTCTGTCCACAATAATAGACATTATACAGACTAAATGTCAGTATGTGGAACCACTGATTTAACATTAAAAAGTGAATCACCTGAACAAATATGAACTGAAATAAATAAATGTCCAAATAAAATGAAGTGTTTAACAGTTATCATTATTGTTGCAATTGTTTGCAAAGCCTAAAGGCAAACAGCCATGCAGTTATTTATCCACAGGTTCCGATGTTGAACACTAATAAATTAATGATTTTTCTTCATAAGGGGCTGATATCTAATGACAGAAATAAATTCAGAGTCATCTACTATGACTTCATGATAGTGAGAGCTATATACTCTATATACTACATCTGTGTCTGTTTCTATCAAAACCAAATCCAACACACTGGCTTTTGACTGGTTATCATTTCTGAATATGGATATTTAACCCTTACAGACCCAAACATCCTCCTTTAACCTAAACCATCTACTGACCCTAAACTGTTTAATTCCTGTTGATCCACTAATCCTATCAATCCATGTCAATAACTGGTGTAAAATACAGTTCTTCATCTTTTCATGGCCATCAGATATGACCATATTTGGACGTTCAGAGGCTCCATAGTTACATTTACATTTATGCATTTGGCAGATGCTTTTTTCCAAAGCGACTTACAGGGGGAAAACCAAAATAAAACAATAAAATACAGGAATAGATTAAAGACATAAAAACAGCTGTACAATTCAAACTAGTGAAATAAAAATACCAAGTAAAACAATAGAATTAACATAATAATACATTTAAAATGGAATGTAGTTATCATGGAAACACCGTCATCCTCTACAACATCGATTCACCAGTAAAACCCATGGAGCTGGATCAATGACAGTGGATGGACACACTTGTTTTTGAGTTCAGTTATTGACAGATTTGCAGAAAAAGTCACTTTTTCTTCAGTTTTCTCTATTTCTGATATAATAACCTACAACTTTTAATCTGAGCTTTAATGAACATCTACATCACAGGTGTCAAACATGCGGCCCAGGGGCCAAAAGCCAAAGCCAAAGGGTCCAGTTCGGTCCACAGGATGAATTTGCAAAGTGCAAAAATTACCCTGAAGATATTAACAGTCAAGGGCATCAAACTCGAAAATAATATCATAATAACCTATAAATAATGACTCCAAATGTTATTCTTGGTTTAATGTGGGAAAAAAATAATATGACATCTTGCCTATAAATAATGGGAACACCAATTTTTTCTCTTTGATTTATTGCAAAGGACATTACATTCTGATCTCCTTTAACAATAAAATGTCAATAACCTGAACAAATATGAACAACCTGAAATATCTAAAGAAAAATAAGTGCAATTTTAACATTATTCTCCCTGTTTTGTGTCTTGGTAGATCTGATCCATAATGCACACCTATAAATCATAAGTTGAGACAGAATATGATAAAATTATGCTTATTTTTCTTCAGAAATTTCTGTTTTTTAGATTATTCACATCCTTTTTTTGTGTGTTTTAGGACAGTTTGTAAAATGTAAAAATTTTCATAATTTCATGTTATTTTTTGCACTGAAAAATTTGGAGTTGTTATTTATAGGCTATTATGCTATTATTGGACTGGTCACTGGAGATCAAATGGGCTGAATGTGGTCCTGATCACAAGATCACTGGAGTAAACATAGGAAAATATATGATTTACACCAAAAAAGACATAAAATACGGGAGCTAATATTACAATAGATGGTGATAAATCACTTAAGAAAGTTAAATAGAGAGAAAAATTCACTTGGGAACTGACACACTTGTTGTTTATGGGTTAATTTTCTTGCAAACTTTCACCACACTGTAAAAAAAAATCTGTAATTTAACAGAATTTTCACTGTTTATTTTACAGATTTTTCCTGTATTTTTAAGATACAGGAAAATATCAATAAAATGACAAAACAGACTGCGATTTTACATGTCACTTGTAAAATAACATGAAAAAACTATAACAGTGATTAACCAAAAAATTTCCATTTTTAAGGAATTTTTTTTTTCTTTTTTCACAGAAAAATACAGTTAAAATACATCTATAAATGTATCCTAATTTCACAATATTTCTTTTCTATTTATGAGATTAAACTGTTAATTTAAAGTTTAATACTGTTTAAAAAAATATTAATACCGATAAATTACTGACAATTACAGTAACAGAAATATTAGTTCTGTCAGTTGAACCAGACTTGTTTATTAATTGACAAATATCTTGTGTAATTACAGGAGGTTTCACAACAAAAATGTGAATAAATGTATTTTTGTGAATGTATAACATGTATAAGCACTGATAAACTGTCCAAATACAGTTTTTATCAGTGGATTGGACAACTGAGTCTCACTGAAAATTATTTATATATATATTATATATATATATATATATTATATATATATAATATATAGTATATATATATATATATATATATATATATAGGTATATTTGATTGTTTTAATACATGTAAATATTCTTTATTAAACATTAAAAAGTCAAAAAAAAAAAGCTAAATCTCATGTAAAGTTAGGGCAAAAAACTGTATTTTAATTATGGAAAATGACCATATTTTTATGAGATGGTTATTTTCCGATATTTCACAGTATTTTTTGGCATCCCTGCTGCAGAATATTACCGTTTGTTTGCAGGTTTTTTATTTTTTTACAGTGCATAGTGAACTTGAGCTGTATCAATAATCTGCGCTCCTGTCAGCTGTAACCTGTCCTCCCACTCTGTCGAACCTGAGGAGGCGCAGAGTCGGATCAGGATCAGAAAAGCAGCAGGATAGTGGGTTTGGTGTCGTTCCCTGCCGGCCCTGTCATCCATCAGCCAAACTAATGGAAGCGGAAGCAAAACAGACACGACAGACGTGGAAGGAATGAGCTGCATCCTGCTCTGCTGTCATCTCCATGCAGATGTTTCCTGGAATAAAGCTCACCTCCGTCATCAGATCAGACACTGATGCAGCTGCTTACTCTGCTAATGTTCGCCTTCACAGCTGCTGCTTTCACTGTTTTCACTGCTCTGAGGGAGAGGAGGTGAACGATGAAGGGACTCAAATCAGTAAAATGAACAGATAGGGTGGGGGTGCACATCTGTCAGCTGATTTATAGCAGCTCAGTGGGACGCCCACGCACACATAGCCCTTCTACTGTTTGTCCCATACTCTACATGTGCGTGCGGTCGGTCCAAAGGTGGGAAATTTCTTCAGTTGATCATGAGCTGATCACAGATTTCCAGCTCTGCTGCGTTTCTACACTTTACCTCAACACTGAGCAGACTGAGTCCTCTTTCATATACACTTAGGGATCTAACGATTACCGGTATAACGATAAACCACGGTTTTGTTCAATTTTTTTATTATTTTGTCGATTTCTGTTCAGTTTTGTTAATTTTTTTCTTTGTTTTGTTCAATTTTTGTTTGTTTTCTTTCATTTGAATTCCTTCTTCATTAGTTGCGTCTCTAACTAGTTGCGTCTCCACATTTGCTCATATCAGGTCCAGACTTCAGTCCAACATTTCTTCAGTATTTTTCCATAATTGTTTGTCGTCATCAGTGGTTGTAGTCCAGACTGTAAATCTGTCCAAACTTGGAGCGCATTACCTAAAATGTTTAGTTGTCGGTTGAACAGGACAGAGCAGCACAGCCAACAATCTGGAGGGGGCGGGGCCTGAAGTGTCTCCTGTGCATTTAAAGGGCCAGTGCTCCAAACCACCTTTCTGGTGTCATTAGTCAGAAATAGGGTTGAAGATGGACCTGTGGAGTTGAATGAATGAAGAACTCAGAGCCAAGCAGAGCATTTACAGTTTATGGAGACCACAGGGAAATGTGGGAAAAGGAAGAATTCCATTGAAAAAAGACAATTCTATTTAAAGACAAAAATATATGAACGAGCACACGAAAAAAGCCAATTTCACCAAAAATCCAAACAGTGCATTCAGACCTGCAGTGTGAACGCAGTCGTAGTTAAAGGACTGGGACCTCACTGTCCTTGGGTTTGTGTGTTTGCTCAGATTCAGAGGAGTTGGATCCAGACCTGAGCAGACTGCGTCTCTGGGTTTCACCGGCTGTCTGTCTGTGGTCCACTTCAACTCCATCAGTCCTCTGAAAGCCGCTCTGCTCCACCCGGACACCAGCCCCGTGGTCATCTCCGGACCTTTAGTCCAATCCAACTGTGGCTCATCTGCTTCAGCCAACCCCTACGCAGCCGTAAACACACACCACCTATCAGGTAAGACGTTCTCAGGAAACCGAAACCATCCTGTTTTTTTTTTAAACACTGAGGATTATTATTTTGCCTTTTTTGACATGCTGAAGCAAAAATGTTGTAGCTTTTCCAGGATTGGATTCTTGGGTCATATGTGAGACAGAAACGGAAAAAGTTTTTGTTTGAGATTTGTAGTTACACTGCAAAAAGGCCTGTACAAAAATAAGAAAAGTAAACTTAATATTGGGTTAAATGTTTTATTTCAAGTAAATTTATCTGCTAGTGCAGAAAGAAAAGTGCACTTCTCAAGTTTTCTTAAAATGAAAAAATATGATCTAAGGATTATAGAATGGTAAAATTCTTATTTTAAGTAGAATATACATGTTTCAAGTCTTCATAGGAAGATTTTTTTTAACTACAGTATATAGTTTTTTTTTATGATATATAGTTTTTTACATATATATATATATATATATATATATATATATTATATATATATATATATATATATATATATATATATATATGGTCTTATGAAGATGTAATGACTCAGTAGATATGTATTTATTGACTCTTTGCACATTACGTCACACATGAGCGCCATGACGGACGGTGGAAGTGCCAGACTGCACGGTGGACGGTAAACCAGCTAATATCGAATTTGATCTGAACGTTGTCGTTTTTGTTGGTTTTTAACTCTGCTTTCCACGTCCAGTGGTCGCACACAACAGTTCCATCCATGGTTTCAGCTGGTTCCAGACAGAGCCTGGATCTGATGGAGCTGATATCACAGATAGAACAGGCTCTGTTTGGGTCCACAGCATTAGCATTAGCTCCACCTAATGCTAGCTCGGTGGTAGACTGGGTTAACTCCTATGATCCACTGTGTTCCAGTGTGTGTCATCAGTCCCTTCAGTATTAGTTCTGTTGTTGTCGTGTCTGCCTTTGGACCAGCTCCACTATGTTCTACGTCCTACTGTTCTTGTCCTGATGCTGTTCCATATGTTCTAGTGGTGGAACTGTACATATGACTGTGTGTAGATCGTACAAAGGCAGACACTTCAACACCAGAGCTAATACTGTAGGATACTGAGGACACACACTCACATTATTACACAGTGTTCGTTCATTACAGCTGCTGTTGGTTCCAGTCTGTTTGAGTTTGGATGACATGATGAGGAAACATGTTCAAAACATACACAGCTAGCTAGCTAACGTTAGCTGTATCTTTCCTTTAGCATTATGAGATCCATTTCTCTGCCGTGAGCGCAGTACAGAGACTGGGTAAACTAACCTGAGACTAAGAACTGGGCTCATCCAGACTGTAGTCTGCTTTAGATCACACCTGTGTATGGGACACTGCATTTAGAACAGAATGGAACAGATGGTGTGCTTTAAACTCCAGTAGACTGGAGGATTTTGGTAAATCCGTAAACACATCAGGAGGCAGAAGGTATGGGTCTGTAGCTAGCCCTGCTATCGCTAGCTTCTCCAAATAGTGTTCTTTGTGCTGTCCAGTAAGGTGAGTCCCTTCGCAGGACAACTCCAAAACTTTATTTTCAGTGCTGGTAGACAGAATCTGTCGTTCATTTGTTTGTTTGTTGTGTTGCTTTTGCCGTCCACCATGGAACTGCAGCCCTAGTCACATGAGAACTGTGATGTTGGTGCAAAGGGTCAATAGGTAAAACTGCATAAAACAAGTAAACATGTCTGGAGTGCAGACAGTTCCTGTGTCCTCCATACTCATCCTCCAACAATGGAGCTGGTTTTATTATAAATACTGTTTAAATTAGTTGTAATATCTCAGTGGGGCAGAACAAGATGGAAAAACTGGGAACAAGTCAAAGAATCTGTATAAGATTAAGTCTCAATAAGTAAATAAATCTAAAAAATAATTTTTCAAGTTAAATATTCTATATTTAAGTCATATATTCCTTTTTTGCAGTGTAAATAAATGCATTTGTATGGATATTTCATTTTTGTGCTTCACATCTCACTAAAAAACTGTCTAAATGGGAGTCGGTCTTGGTTCCAGGCCCAGTCGCTGCAGCAGTGACTCCAGTTTTCGCTGCTCGGCTGCAGATTGAGTCATTATAGTATCTATGATTAACCCGTCATGCCTGAAGCCCTTCTGTACCGTGACACGCTACAGCGCTCCACTCATTTAGACCCTCTGTTAATACTTTACTCAAATAGAGCTATTTGTGTGCAAATTGGGCCAGGATCCAGAAATTCATTTGACACTACAATTAGTCAGGAGGTAATAGAATTAGAGACTGTTTTCAAATGTCAACATGAAACAAATGCATAACCCGAGGATATTATAGCAGTTGATGGAATTTAAGACAGCTAAATGAAATGCTCTCCTATAGCGAGCGGCCTAATTACCCGCAGAAGACAAAGCGCATTAGTGTGGAGCTTCCACGGTGCAGCGTGTTGGAAAAACATCAAACAGTTGGATGTTCAGCTCTGTTGTGTGAAGCCTTTATTCCCACAGTACCTCCACTTGTTTCCATTTGGGCTGAAACTGAATAAATGCTGCTTCTGTGTCTCATAAGAAGCTCATTAATGGCAGTCAGTATCATCCTTGTTTTAGGAATTGATGACAGTATGATCTATGTTTTAATTACCGTGGACTACAGAAGGCTTTTCTGCTGGGACTTCCTTCCCCTGGGCTCATTTTCTTCCAGTTTGGGATGCTTTATTAGTGTCATCTGGGGAGCTGCTGTACATTCCCAGCCTTTTCTGAATGATGATATTGGTATCTTGTCTGTGGTTTTTCTCTGTCTTTCCACTTTTTCTGACCTGATTTGCTCTCTTTTCTTTGATCTTATGACAAGGTTCAAGGTTTGAGTTGCATTTTAGTGACATTAAAGGCAAAAATTCAAATTCTTGGTTATGGACTGAAAATATATCGGCCTAAAATTTACGTAGGGGGTCCAAATGAGGGGCCATTTTTGTCAAAAAAAAAGAAAGTCATAGAAGTGTGTGTAAATAATGCTAATCCATCTGTGCACAGACTACTGATATTCTCTGACAGTGGAAGCTCTATTTTCATAAATATTGGATTTGGAATAGCACGTGTACGTGAAAACTTTTGCTGGTGGACGGATGTGACATTACCCATGATGCTCTGGTCAGTCCCAGTACTTTATTAAGAATAAACTTCTAGACTTCCTATTGCTAATTGTGCTCTTCTTCATAAATGTTGGTATTGTGGATCTAAAACAATCCCAGCTGACACAAAAACACTAAATGTGTCAGTGGACGGATGTGACATGGTTGTTGTGGATCCCATCATACTGATGCTCTGCAGCCATGTCAGCGTTTACACTAATGATCCCTGTGCAAAAACTAGGAGCACTATTATTTATTGGATAGTTTAGCATCAGACTAAAAAGTAAAGAACAATCTAGAATTGTTCTTTCTGTCTAAAAATGCTTCTTATTGTAAAAGTGTTGACGTAAACAGTGCTGTGTGCCATTCTTCATGTATGTATTGGTGGAACAGAAGCAGGATGGATCAGCACCATACTCCAGACTGAACCTGTACAAATAAAACATGTGATATGGAGGAGAGAATCTGGGAAGAAAAACTGGGAATCCAAAAGAAGAGAAGATTTGTTTTTCAGCTCAGTTCAGTTCAAATAGAACTTGTCCATTTGTGACATGAAAATATAGCATTAATTGTGCTGAAATTGTTCATTTTTGAGCTGAAAACATAGTTCATATGAGCATCAACATGTTGAACAGAACTGAAATCCTGTCCATTTGAACAACTGTCATTTACCAACACAGAGTTCCTTTGGGGATTCACTTAGATTGATTTCTTATGCACAAAGACAGAAATAAGACCTCTAAGCACATTTTAGCCGATATCAGTTTAGGGTCAAATTTTCTCAGGAATCTGAATCTGAAATCATTTATGTAAAATCATTTGTGGTTTTCAAATCACTGAGCCTTTATTGACACAAGGTTGAAACAAAAAACCATGAAATCTGGCCTATGCACAACTTGACCATTTAATTTCTGTCAAAAATCAAACCTAACACGCTTTGTTCTCCTCATCTGTGAGCTTTGAATCCTCCCCAGGAGGCCTTCCTTCCTCCACCCCTGCATGGCTTTAATCTGAAATTTAAAAAAAATATATCAATTAGGCATTCCTCCATAACATGTGTAAGAGTAGTTTTATTAGTTGAACTATAACTTGACCTATAGAAGCCCTCCTAAAGTGATTATGTCTGCTTAAATTGGCTTCATCGTTGACACAACAAGTCCAAATCTGGGCAGTTTCAAAAACCAGTATGAAAATGTGGTTGTAAAAAAAACTTGATCTGACTTTAGGAAAGTAAATGGGCCTCAATAATCTAAACTCATAGTAGCCCATGTAGGTGGGCAGAATTGATTACATTTTGGAGGCTAGATATTGAAAATTGAATGAATGCAAGTTTTTTGTTTTTTGTTTTTTTACAATGGTCTGTATTTTTTTCACAAACTAAAAACTGATGTGGGTAGGGTTAGTAAAAGTAATGATTTGACTGATCTAATATTAGAATAGACTTAATTGTTGGGGAATGCTTTATTCACAACAGAAAAACAAAGAGAATGGTGTATAATACACACAGATTTATGATCATATCAACTCTACATACAGAATTATAAGTCCAATTCTGACCTAGAAGCCCAAAAATCCAAACCAAATAGTCCCAGGACGTCTTCTGAGGAACTGTCTGATCTGATGTCACTGACTTTAAAACTGAAATTACTCAAACTGATCCTCATTCTAAAGGCCAGACCATCAGCTCTGCTTCTAAGGTTCAAAGGAAGCAAGTTCAGTGAACATTTAGAAGCAGCAACAGGATTCATATGGGTTTATTATTTGTCACTGAAAAAGGCTCATTTTTGCTCCACTTTTCAGCAAACATCATGCAAAAAGTCACACAAGGACAAGTAATACACATTTTTGGATGTTCTATTCTGAAACTACACAATTTTTCTAATAAATTCAACACAAGACACTGCATGAAAGGTCTACATTTATTCCACAGTATTGTTTTCACAATAATGTCAAAATAATGAGACTCAAAGTTTCAGCCTTGTCTTATATTATTCTTTTGTTCTCGTGCTCTCCTTGAACCCCTTTTTTCTGGGTCTCTGCTGTAAATATGTCAGTTTAATCACCACTGCCTTCCCTCCCTCCCTCCGTCTTTCTTTGGTGCCTTTTGGGTTTTTATTTTGCCTTTTCTGTCCTCCTCCCCTCCCCCTCTTCTCTTTCTTTCTTTCTCTTCTGTAGACCAGTCTGGTTCTCTGGGTACAGGCCAACCTTTAGTCAATGCCATCAGGACGGACTCCGCTCTGATTGGAGGTATTTAACAACTTCATATTTCTTCAAGCCAGGTTCCGACTGAAAGATTCACAAGAAATATAAAGAAAAAAAACAGGGAACAGTTCATCCTGGTTTGATTGCAGGTGGATGATGGTGTCCCCTGGGACTCAGGAAGGAATGAAAAACTGACTGGATAAAAAAAAAAAAAAAGGAATTAAAGCTAAACTTAAATGGCAAAAGCAAACTAAAAATGAAAAATGCAACTAATAATCCAGTTATTTAAGATTATTATTGACTGAAAAGTGTGAAAATTAAGCGTTATAAATATTGAGAAAGTAAAAAGTTGCTACCTGGGCACATAGTTTTCTTTGTATTCATTGGTTCTATTGTTTGTCTGTTATTTTTATTGGTGTTTTTTGTTTTGTATTGTTTTGTTTTGTGTGTTTGTTTTTGTCTTTTTTTGGGGGGGGGGGTTACTGTTATAATTGTACATAAAACTCAATAAAGATTTAAGCTGCAAAAAAAAGAAAAACTGACTCGAAAACTGCTCAAGTCAGTTAGA
Source organism: Sphaeramia orbicularis (assembly GCF_902148855.1). NCBI lineage: Eukaryota > Metazoa > Chordata > Actinopteri > Kurtiformes > Apogonidae > Sphaeramia > Sphaeramia orbicularis. The sequence continues at coordinate 1,461,090 of NC_043973.1, forward strand.
AAATGCTCATCTGAGGACAGCAGAAGCACAAATGACTGGCTCCAAATTTTGGACTCTCATTGTTTTCGTTTTCACCATCTTATAAACCAGGGGTCTCAAACATGCGGCCTGGGGCCCAAATGCATCCCCCCAATGGTTCCAATCCGGCCCCTGGGATGAATTAGCAAAGTGCAAAAATTCCACAGTCCAGGCTGTGGAACTCATTTCAGTGTGGGTTCCACATCCAGACCAATCTGATCTACAGTCAAATAATAACAGCAGAAGAACCCACACAGAAGAAGGACTGCAGATTTACTACCGGGTTTGATGGGAAAAATAATCTTACATTACACCTATAAATAATGACAACTTCAAATGTGTGTCTTTGTTTTAGTGCAAAAATAACATTAAATTATGAAAATATTTGCATTTACAAACTATCCTGTAACAAGAAAATGTGAATAACCTGAACAAATATAAACCTGAAATGTCTAAAGATTTAAGCACAATTTTAACAATTTTCTGCCTGTTACTAAATGTTTAGTGACTTTGTAGCTCTGACCCATAATGCGCATGTAGAAATGATATGAATGAATGAATGAATGAATGAATGAATGTTTTTATTCTTGTGTCTTGCATAAAGAACATGCCCACCCCTTACATGGGCTTATAAGACACCAAAAACACAAACCAAAAATCAAATGCCAGACAATAGACACAATAGACATGAACAAAACAAAGCACTGACCTGTTTAAACAAACACATCTGCCCCTTTTTCCAGGCTTTACAAACAAATAATGCTAATTTGAATACATTTGAACTAAACAACCATTTCATCTGGTCATCATCAGTGCTCCAGAACATATCAGGATTTTGGATAAACATGTCATCAAACAATCAAATGATAAGTTGAGGCAGAATATTGTTAAAACTGCACTTATTTTTCTTAAGAAATCTCAGGGTTTTTTTTAGGTTATTCACATCTTTTTTGTTTGGATAGTTTATAGAAGTAAGTATTTTCATAATTTAATGGGGTTTTTTTGCACTAAAACAAAGACAAAAATTTGGAGTTGTCCTCATTTATCAGTTATTCTGTTATTATTTTACTGGTCTGACCCACTGGAGATCACATCGGCTGAATGTGGAACTGAAAGAACAGGAGTTTGAGAGCCCTGTTATAAACACTAGAACTGAAACAGGTGACTGAGTCTCATTTCATCCTTCTTTTAAGGCATGAAAATTTACATCCAGGTTCAAAAGAAGCCAGTGTTCTGATGATTTGTGCAGCTGATCAGTTCTGTCAGGTTAAAGCTGAGAACTTAAGAGTATCAATACTACATACAGTCCATATGTAGTATTGGTACTCTAAGGCTGCGTCCACACCACAACGCTCCTGATATTTTTCTTTTGTGGATTCTAAAGTTTGTCGTCCATACTCATATCGTTTCCATAAATATCTGCGTCCAGGTGGAAACGGAGTCATACGTAGTCCACACCTGTATGTGGCGCTGTCCACAAACAGACAGAGCCTACGGCAGGAAACACTCAAACCACAGAAGAACGCACTGAGCATGTGCAGGAGGTTCCGTCTGCGGTTTTCTTCTTCTGGTCACATGGTCCTATGGCAGCATGGTTTCCTTATGTCGCGTTTCCACTACATGGAACCGGCTCAACTCGCCTCTGGTACCAGGTCCTATTCCAGACCGTTTCCATTCCAGGATACTAGTGACTTTACAGTACCTGGTCGTCATAGCGATGCGGTGTGTTACTTCTGTGTCGTCTGCTCAGAGTCGCTGATAAACTCACTCGTTGTGTGTTGTCTCATTAAACTCAGGCTGAATTTCTACGTCGGCCACCACAGTCTGAACCTCCTGACTGAATGGTGTAGTTTTACAGACTGTCCTCATGTGGATTCACCTACCGACAGATTTACTGTCAACTTCTGCATCTGTTTTTGTAAAAGGACGGGGCACACAGACGACTCTGACCAATCAGTGGTCTGCAGTGTTTACACAGTGTCACCTTTAGTATCTGGTCCCCAGTCCTGGAACCTCAGAGGAGGTGAGACCAAAAAACTAGTACCAGGTACCAGATTCCAGGTCCTTTTTAGTAATGGAAACAAAAAGGCCGAGCTGAGCCGATACCACGTAGTGGAAACCCAGCATATGGCTCTGTGTATGCACTCTGAAAGTAGATGCAAGTTTTGTTTCATCTGATTGTGAATCTTTGGTCTGAACTGGGCTTTACTCGTATGACTTTAGGGTTATGTTTTCACTTGTGTTATTTTTTGTCATGATGATGTTATTACCTCCGCCAAGGAGGTTATGTTTTTGCCAGGTTTTGTTTGTTTGTTTGTCTGTTTGTCTGTCCGTTAGTGTGCAACATAACTCAAAAAGTTATGGACAGATTTGATGAAATTTTCAGGGTTTGTTGGAAATGGGATAAGGAAGAAATGATTAAATTTTGGTGGTGATCGGGGGTGGGGGACCCACGGGGGGGGGGGCACTGATCAGCCTTGGCGGAGGTCTGCGCTCTCAGAGTGCTTCTAGTTGAGTATAGTTTTAATTTATTTAAATTTTAATTTTCTATACCTAATATTTGGAACCAATATTCACTTTTAAAGTCTTTGAAAAGGTTCGTTAAGCATCTGTGTGTTATTTATGCAATAAATTATATACATTTTTCAAATAGGATTTTATTATTTTTGTTGTTGTTCTTTTGTGTTTTTATAGTAGGTTAAAGTGAAAAAATAATAGACAGATGATATAAATGAAGTTGTGCTGAAAAAACAGATCCCAAACATGGGTATAGTAAACATTTGTTTCTATAGTATATAAAGGCAAAATCAAAAGGACTGAAAAACGGACAAAATAGACTCAGACCACTAAGGGTTAATATTTGAATGTTTCTGACACAGAAGGGACATTGGGCCAACTATTTTATTTGTTTACTTATTTAATTTTTTTTCCAAAATACAACTTGGTTAAATTCTTTCAGTGTGTGTATTAGTACTTTTTGAACATTTATAGCACAATTTCAACAATACTGTGATAATAATGATAACTGTGATAATTTTGGTCACAATAACTGTGATATGAAATGTTCATATTGTTAGATCTCTAATGTGATGAGTGGCAGGTTTGAAGGGTTCTTTTACTGGGACGACTGGACACAGTGAAGTGATGTCAGAGCAGTCCATTTCAAAGTCATTTAAAACTGTGTTGCCCTGACTGCACTGATTGATTTAAACTGAAGACTGCAAAAGATTTACTCCATAATGGTGTCGATAGAAAAGGTTCTAACAGCAGAAAAGCCATTTAAATCTGTCCATTCAAACTGTTTCACTGCACACAGGGCACCTCACCTAATTAAACCTGGGCAGAAATGACTGATGGGAAAACTTTTTTTGCTGTTATCTTAGAATATAGGGGTCGCTTCATAATATAATGTCGTATTAATTGATTTTAGTTTTTTTTTTTTTTTTTTTTTTTTTTTTACATTTTCAATTAGATGAAACCTCTCATAATCCCAAATGTGCTCAGCAGAGTGGAAGAGCCCAGAGAGTCAGAAGATTTAAATGATGTGCAATGAAGCTCAAAGTTAGATTAGGAAGATAATAAACATTTAAAAATGAAATGGCAGCACCAAGGGAGAAAGACAGGCACACACCGGGGTAATTTTAGAGTTGAGTTTGAAACTTTTAGAGTCTTTTCACATCTTAAAGCAGGGCTGTCAAACTCATTTCAGTTCAGTTCCACATTCAGCCCAGTATGACCTCCAGTGGACCGGACCAGTACGATCATAACAGTGAAAAAGTTACACTGTATTATGAAAATATTTACATTGACAACGTTTCCTTAAATAACATGAACAACCTGAAATGAATTAAGAAAAATAAGAGCAATTTGAACAATATTCTGCCTCAGTTTATCATTTACACATGTGCATTACATCAAACATTTAGTAACATCCAGAATATTGTTAAAATTACATTTATTTCTTTTAAGACATTTCAGGTTGTACATGTTTATTGTAAAAGGATAGTTTGGAAATGTCAGCATTTTCATGTAATTTTACTTTTTTACTAGAACAAAGAGAAAATTTGCAGTTTCCATTATTTTTAGGTTATTATGACAATATTTCACTGGTCTGATAATGTTAAGATAATATTGGTCTGTATGTGGAACCTCAACTAAAATGATTTTGACACCATCTTTAGGGTCATTTTTGCATTTCATCCCACAGGCCGGACTGGGGGCTTCCCTAATCCAAATGACAAATGGCATGGAATAACGAATGACCACTAGGGTTAGGGTTAGGGTTAGGTCATTCGTTATTCCATGCCATTTGTCATTTGGATTAGGGAGGCCCAAGGATTGGACCCTTTGGTGGGCCTGATTTGGTCCCCAGGCCGCATGTTTGACACCTGGGCCTTAAAGTTGGATTTAGGGCCGGTTCTAGGCCTGGGTATGGGGGGGGGGGGGGGGGGGGGGGGGGGGCTTAACCCTAATCCATGAATGGAAAACTTCATCTTTTCCAACTTTAAAAAGAAAAGTATGTCCATGTCCTTTTGATGGAGAAATGTGTCATTAATATACATTATATTAACTCTTAATCAGCCCTGAGCATTGGAAAGAGGAGCTGATCATATTATTTATCTTGTTGTTGTTGTTGTTTTTGTTGGGTTTTTTTTTCCTGTTTTGTTTTGGGTTTTTTTTTTTTTTTTTGGGGGGGGGGGGGGGGGTTAATAATAGGTTTGTAGGTTTGTTGAATAATTTTATTTTATTTTTATTGTGTCTGTGTGGTTCCTTATGTATAAGTACATGTTTATGTAAGTGTATAATAAAAAAAAAAAAAAAAGCCATGGTTTAGGAAAACAAAGTAAATGACAGTTGTCAGTCATGGTAACAGATTCTACAGACAGTTTACACAGAGATCCAAGAAAAAAGTTAGTTTTAATTTGTTTTTAGAGCAGGTTTGCTAGTTTTTATTAGTTTTCGTTCTTTTCTAAATGGTTAGTTTCAGTATTACTTCTAGTTTGGTCATATCTTTTATCTTCTTCGCTGTCGTAGAGTAGAGTGGGGACCAGAAGACGACTCTAAACGACAAGTGACGAGAAGTGTCGGACCGTGAAGTGTCGTATGGTGCCGCTAGCTAAAATTGCTTGAGGGAAATAAATCGCTTTCATATCAATTTGACATTAACAAAGACGAAAACAAAGGGAATTTTATCCATAATTTTTATATATTTTAGTTAGTTTTGTAAACACACCATACAGTTTCAGTTAGTTATCATTTTTTTCTTTTAATTGTAGTTTTTATTTATTTCAATTAACAAGAATGTTTTTACAATTCTAGTTTTGGTCATTTGGTTCGTTTTCGTTAACGATGAGAACCTTGGTCTACGTGTAACTCCTCCTCGTCTGTCCGCTGCAGGTGTCATCGCTGTGGTCATTTTTGTGATCGTCACCGCTCTGGCCGTAACAGCCAGGTTCCTGTACCGCAGAAAAGAGACGTACCGGAACCGAGAAGTGAAGGGGGTCAAACAGGAGGACAGCCAAGACTTCCCCTTCGACACCCAGGCCGACTCGCAGAACGTGTCCGGCGAAAACCCAAAGGAGTATTTCATTTAAGCAGGAGGAGTGGGACGTCCTGATGAGCCGGAGGTGACGAAGCCCAGGGGAAGGGGGCGCTGTCCGGCCTCATGTCCACTGTCCGGCCACATGTCCACCCTTTCCACTGCAGTCAGAACCAGGGCAGACTCTGCAGAAACCACTGGGTTCATGTGGAAGACAAACAAAAGAACAATACACGGTGTTGTCTGTCTGTCTGTCGCTTTAATGTAAATTGTGAATACTCCTGATTCCAACGGGGGCAGCAGAAGTTGGACTCAAAAGGGTTGATTTCTCGTTTCAGTGGCTGTAAATATTTAAAAATGTAAATGTTGAATTCATGTATTTGTAACGATCTCTGGCTAATGTCACTTTGTCGATCTGCAGTGGTGGATATAATGGAGGTCTGGGTGTGTAGAAGCCAGTAATGGAATAACAACCGATAACGTAGTAACGGCCGATAACATAATGAATTTGCCATTTTTAAAATGTAATAGGTCAATAATGTAAGATCTGGTCAATAACGTAATAAAAGTCCTGAACCGATAACCAGTGATGAAAGTGTTCCGGTTTTTGACAGAAATCCATTTTTTTTCCGAAAACTGAGCATATGTTCCAGTAAATTAAATGTGTCCGGATCATTTCCATCTGGTTTGGCAACATTTCAGCCGGAAAATTACGCATAAATCGCTCCGAAAAGTGCAAATTATGTTTATTTGGATCCGTCTCATGGGTGCGGCCATATTGCTTTCTTCTCCATTCGTCTCGACCAATGAGATGCTCATTTGCAACGCGGAACTTGTATCGACTGCTCTGATTGGTCTGTTGATGACACGTGGTCCGTTTCGCATCTCTGGAGACAAGATGGCGGATTGGCTTGAGTATTTTACCGCCAATGTGTTTGGTGTAAATATTCAGTGAAATCCTGTCAGAATTCCTGGTCTTTCAGCGTGAGGACGAACGGAAGTGTGAGGCAGGAATCCAGAAGAAGTTCTAGTGGTCCTGACTCCAGGAAACTGAGAGGGATGACGGTTTTCTGTCGCAGTACGTCCAGAAGACAAGCAGACCAGGTTTGGTACTCACTGAAGTCATTCAGTAGACTGTAGCCAAAGAGGTGAAGAGGAAAATCCAGAAACATGCAAAACCAGGAAGAAAGAATAGGTAAGTGTCATGAACAGTGTTTATGTGAGACACTGGAGTGTGTTGTGCAGCAGAACAGAAATATTCTAATGATGTAAATATGAAATATGAGCATGGTGACATATGGACAAAAGCAAAGACAGGAATCCACTGGTGACTGTTCCTTAGTGCAGTAGTTAGTGGCAGATGGAAAGCCTGAACATTCCAGATCTGAACATTCCATTCACTCAGATGACTTTTAATGTTTGTACCACAGATACTGAATCTGTCCAAATCTGCCCATGACAGTGTTTGAAGAACATCAGTAAGAGAATTAGTGGAACAGAATGTTTAAGTAGAGTCAAATGTTTGACCGTATTCCTGTGTGACATGTGTTTTTTCATTCTTTTTGAACCTTCATGCTTCACAGGTTTTGTCTCCACGGTGCAGCAGAGTGCACCTCAGAGGATGTAGAAGGAAATGCTCAGAAAAGTTCAGGGTTTTTTTTTCTTTCTATACTTTCATCACCGGATAACGTAATCGCTTTTGGCCAATAATGTTATAACTTAATACATTATTGGCTCAGTTATTACATTTGCAAAGATTTTTTTTTTACCAGGCCAATAACGTAATAACCAGCCAATAAGTTATAACATTATTGACCAAAAGTTATTACATGATCGGTTCAGGACTTCTATTATATTATTGGTCAGATATTACATTATTGGCCTGTTACATTTGAAAAATGGCAAATTTATTACGTTATCAGCTGTTATTACATTATTGGCTTCTACAGGGTGTTTTCTGTGAGTATTTTTTTTGGGGGGGGGGGGGGGGTAGATGACTATATGTGAAGAAACTGGACAAATTGGTCAGAGTGAGTGTTTTTCTGCTTTGTTTGTTGTACTTTCTGCCAGTGTTATACTTCACTGTCCACCCACTGTTTCCAAGGTCAACACTCCAGCAGCTCAGAGGGGTTTTTTCACACCATCCTTGACTGAACCAACAAGGCTTCATTTAAAGCTGCAGCAGACTTTCATGTCCAGTCTGTCCTCAGATCTGTCCATCCTCAGTCCTATCCTCAGTGTCATTCGTCTGTTCGTCTGTCTGTCATTCCTCAGCTGAATGTCCTGCATTACGCTGAACAGTTTCTTAGTTCCATCCACAAACAAACCATGTGTTTACAAACAGAGCTGAGAGGGAACTGGGCATCTGAGGAAGTTCGTCACAACATGCATTGTGGGAAACGGAGGCTCGCACAGCTGCCTGACAGCAGCAGCAGAACCATGTGATATTATATGGATGAAACAAACACGTGGAAGCTTCTGAAGCGGCTGGAGGTATATGCATAGAGAGAACAGAGCTCCTGCTGTTTTTTCTGATCGTGTCTGTTCCAGCTGCTGCTGTCAGGCGGCTGTGCGAGCCTCCGTTTCCCACAATGCACATCGCGACAAAATTCCTCAGATGCCCAGTTCCTCCTGACTCTGTTTGTGAACACATGGTTTGTTTGTGGATGGAACTAAGAAACTGTTCAGCGTAATGCAGGACATTCAGCTGAGGAATGACAGACAGACGAACAGACGAATGACACTGAGGATATGACTGAGGATGGACAGATCTGAGGAAAAACTGGACATGAAAGTCTGCCACAGCTTTAAACCTGCTGAGATCTGAACCTGGTTCAATCACTTAATGTGTGGTAGTTTGTAGACTTGTGTCCTTTAGTTCTTCTGGGTTCAACTGGACTGGTTTAGCTCTGGTGAAGCTCTTCAGTAGGAGTGTAAGAAAATATCGTTTCTGCAATATATCGTGATATTTCATTTCATAATACTGTATCGATATTAAAAAGTACTGTATCGATATTTTTAGGTGTTTATTCAAATGCAGATATGGCAGAGGTTCATGTTTGTTTTTTTGTTTTTATTTTATTAATTTTTATTACACACTCTTTTATTCAGTA
>NC_043973.1:1787259-1797259 GCF_902148855.1 Sphaeramia orbicularis
ATTATATGTAAATTTTGTCAAACTATTGTTATTATTTTGTGCTATTACAAAATTATTGTCTGTCCTTTTCATTTAAAAAAAATTTTTTTTAGCGTTATCCCCAATCTTTTAAACCTGTTTTTCATGATGGTATGGCATGCACTGCTTGTATGGAAGTAAATCTGTCTCATCAGATTTTGAATTATAAAAGCCATTGAATTTCTAGCACTGAATTTTTTTTGCACTGAAATTAAGTATCTGAATTTTTTGTCTCTCAATTTTACTATGTTCATTAAGTTACATTAGGTTGGTCATGTGACGCTGAAAAAAATTCAGATACTTAATTTCAGTGCAAAAAAATTGAGTGCTTGAAATTCAGTGGCTTTTATAATTCCAAATCTGATGAGACAGATTTACTTCCATATGCTTGACATCTTGGCTAGGTTACCCTTTGTAAAAGACGTCTCGATCTCAGTGGGATTTTATCTGGTTAAATAAAAGTAAAAATAAAATAAATCTTCAGTAGGTACGGAAAGTATTCAGACCCCCTTCAATGTTTCACTTTTTATTATATTGCAGCCATTTGGTAAAATCATTTAAGTTAATTTTTTCCTCTTTAATGTATACACATTCACCCTATTTTGACAGAAAAAAAAATTGTGCACATTTTTGCAGATTTATTACAAGAGAAACTGAAATATCACATAGTCATGAGTATTCAGAGCCGTTGTTTAGTATTGAGTGGATTCACCCTTTGAGCTCATACACATTCACATTCAGATTCAGATTCAGATTCAGATTCAGATTCAGATTCAGATTTATTAATTGTGATTCAATGAAAACAACCTAGATGCTTTTACAGAACGAAACTGCAAAACGCACAGCACGAAAAAAAACACAGAAAAGATTTTAAAAACACCAACTAAAACCAACCCATGTATCTGATAAAATATTAAAAACTGCACTAAAATAAATAAATAGGTTAATAAAGGTAAAAATATTGCACTATGTAGGGGTCACTATTGCACCTATTATTGCACTTCCCCCCTCAGCTTCTGTTGAACAGTCTTATGGCCGTTGGATAAAAACTATTAAAAATCTGTCAGTTTTGCACCTCAGACTGCAGAAGTGTTTTCCTGAAGGCAGGAGGGACAACAGTTTGCTAAAAGGGTGGGGGGTGTCTGGGACAGTCCCCCTAACCCTGGACACACAGCGCTGTTCTGCCAGCTCAGCCCTGGTTGGCAGCGTGGACCCAGTGGGTTTTGGTGCTGCCCCCCCCCCCCCCACCCCCCCGTGCCTTCCTGTCCATGATAGGGCAGGGCTCTCAAACTCCTGTTCTTTCAGGTTCCACATTCAGCCCAGTTGGATTTCAACTGGGCCGGACCAGTAAAATAACAGCATGAGAACCTATAAATAATGACAACTCCAAATTTTGTCTTTGTTTTAGAGCAAAACCCCCATTAAATTACGAAAATACTTACTTTTATAAATTATCCAAATAAAAAAAAATGTGAATAACCTCAAAAAACTGCAATTTCTTAAGAAAAATCAGTGCAATTTTAACAATATTAAGCCTCCACTTCTCATTAGTCCATGTGCATTCTGGATCAGATCTACAAAGACACTAAACACTGAGGAACAGGAAGAAAAGAGTTCAAATTACTGCTTAATTAGTGCTTTTCTTTAGACATTTCAGGTTGTTCATATTTGTTCAGGTTATTCACATTTTATTGTTACACACTGTAAAAAAAAATCTGTAATTTAACAAAACTTTCACTGTTTATTTTACAGATTTTTCTTGTATTTTTAAGATACAGGAAAATATCAATGAAATGACAAAAACAGACTGTGATTTGACATGTCAAATGGAAAATAACATGACAAAACTGGAACTGTGAATAACCATAAAATTTCTATTTTTTAAAGGAATTTTTTTCTTTTTTCACAGAAAAATACAGTTAAAAGACATTTGCAAATATATAATAATTTCACAAATATTTCTTTTCTATTTATGAGATTAAACAGTTAATTTAAAGTTTAATACTGTAAAAAATAAATAAATAAATAAAACGAGATAAAATTACTGACAGTTAACCGTAACAGAAGTATTAGTTCTGTCAGTTGAACCAGACTTGTTTGTTCATTGACAAATATCTTGTGTAATTACAGGCGGTTTCACAACAAAAATGTTGAATAAATGTATTTTTGTGAATGTATAACATGTATAAGCACTGATAAACTGTCCAAATACAGTTTTTATCAGTGGATTGGACAACTGAGTCTCACTGAAAATTATTTATATACATATATATATTTATAGGGAATTTGATTGTTTTAATACATGTAAATATTCTTTATTAAACATTAAAAAGTAAAAAAACAAAACAAAAGAAAACATAAAAATGCAAAATCTCATGTAAAACTGTATTTTAATTATGGAAAATTACCGTATTTTTATGAGATGCTTATTTTCCATTATTTAACAGTATTTTTTGGCACCCCTGCTCTATATCTCTGGATTTGGCTGCATTCATCTTTCCTTCAGTGTCCACCAGTGGTCCTGTCCATGCAGCGGGAAAACACCCCCACAGCATCATGCCCCCCCCCCCCCCCCCAGAGCAGGGCCTGTTTTTCTCCACACCAGGGGTCTCAAACATGCGTTCTGGGCCCAAATGCGTCCCACCAAAGGTTCCAATCCAACCCCTGGGATGAATTTACAAAGTGCAAAACTTCCACAGTCCAGGCTGTGGAACTCATTTTAGTGTCGGTTCCACATCCAGACCAATCTGACCTACAGTCAAATAATAACAGCAGAAGAACCCACAAAGAAGAATGACTATTTTCTTCTTGCTTTGATGTCAGAAAAATATATTACATTATGTCTATAAATAATACAAACTTTAAATCTTTGTCTTTGTTTTAGTTCAAAAATAACATTAAATTATGAAAATATTTCCATTTCCAAACTCTCCTGTACCAGTAAAATGTGAATAACCTGAACAAATATGACCAACCTGAAATGTCTGTATTAAATTCAGTCCAGTTTGAACTCTTTTCTTCCTGTTCCTCAGTGTTTAGTGTCTTTGCAGATCGGATCCAGAATGCACATGGACTAATGAGAAGTGGAGGCAGAAGATTGTTAAACTTGCACTAAATTTCCTTAATTTTTTAATTAAAATTTCAGTTTTTTCAGGTTATTCACTTTTTTTTTTCTTTTGATAGTTTATAAAAGCAAGTATTTTCATGGAGTTGTCATTATTTATATGTTCTGCTGTTATTATTTTACTGGTCCAGCCCACTGCAGATCGAATTGGGCTGAATGTGGAACCTGAAAGAACATGAGTTTGAGAGCCCCGCTCCACACAGACCGCTGAGGATTAAGTCCAAACAGTTCCACCGTGGTCTCATCAGACCACAGAATCTAATCTCTCATAGTCTGGGGGTCCTTCATGTGGTTTTTGTCCAACTATGGGGGCTTCATGAGTCCAGCACTGAGGAGAGCCTTCCGTCGGCCCACTCTGCCATAAAGCCCCCGATGGTGGTGGAGGGGGGGTGGTCTGCAGTGATGGTGGACTTCCTATAACTCCCTCCCATCTTCCCTGTGCATCTGTGGAGCTCAGTGACAGTGGTCTTTGGGTGTGGAGCTCAGTGACAGTGGTCTTTGGGTGTGGAGCTCAGTGACAGTGGTCTTTGGGTGTGGAGCTCAGTGACAGTGGTCTTCGGGTGTGGAGCTCAGTGACAGTGGTCTTTGGGTGTGGAGCTCAGTGACAGTGGTCTTCAGGTGTGGAGCTCAGTGACAGTGGTCTTCGAGAGTGGAGCTCAGTGACAGTGGTCTTTGGGTGTGGAGCTCAGTGACAGTGGTCTTCGGGTGTGGAGCTCAGTGACAGTGGTCTTTGGGTGTGGAGCTCAGTGGCAGTGGTCTTTGGGTGTGGAGCTCAGCGACAGTGGTCTTTGGGTGTGGAGCTCAGCGACAGTGGTCTTCGAGAGTGGAGCTCAATGACAGTGGTCTTCGGGTGTGGAGCTCAGTGACAGTGGTCTTTGGGTGTGGAGCTCAGTGACAGTGGTCTTTGGGTGTGGAGCTCAGTGACAGTGGTCTTTGGGTGTGGAGCTCAGTGACAGTGGTCTTCGGGTGTGGAGCTCAGTGACAGTGGTCTTCGGGTGTGGAGCTCAGTGACAGTGGTCTTCGGGTGTGGAGCTCAGTGATAGTGGTCTTTGGGTGTGGAGCTCAGCGACAGTGGTCTTTGGGTGTGGAGCTCAGCGACAGTGGTCTTTGGGTGTGGAGCTCAGCGACAGTGGTCTTTGGGTGTGGAGCTCAGTGACAGTGGTCTTCGGGTGTGGAGCTCAGTGACAGTGGTCTTCGGGTGTGGAGCTCAGTGACAGTGGTCTTTGGGTGTGGAGCTCAGTGATAGTGGTCTTCGAGAGTGGAGCTCAGTGACAGTGGTCTTCGGGTGTGGAGCTCAGTGACAGTGGTCTTCGGGTGTGGAGCTCAGTGATAATGGTCTTCGAGAGTGGAGCTCAGTGACAGTGGTCTTTGGGTGTGGAGCTCAGTGACAGTGGTCTTCGGGTGTGGAGCTCAGTGACAGTGGTCTTTGGGTGTGGAGCTCAGTGACAGTGGTCTTCGGGTGTGGAGCTCAGTGACAGTGGTCTTTGGGTGTGGAGCTCAGTGGCAGTGGTCTTTGGGTGTGGAGCTCAGCGACAGTGGTCTTTGGGTGTGGAGCTCAGTGACAGTGGTCTTTGGGTGTGGAGCTCAGTGACAGTGGTCTTCGGGTGTGGAGCTCAGTGACAGTGGTCTTTGGGTGTGGAGCTCAGTGACAGTGGTCTTCAGGTGTGGAGCTCAGTGACAGTGGTCTTCGAGAGTGGAGCTCAGTGACAGTGGTCTTTGGGTGTGGAGCTCAGTGACAGTGGTCTTTGGGTGTGGAGCTCAGTGACAGTGGTCTTTGGGTGTGGAGCTCAGCGACAGTGGTCTTTGGGTGTGGAGCTCAGCGACAGTGGTCTTTGGGTGTGGAGCTCAGTGACAGTGGTCTTCGGGTGTGGAGCTCAGTGACAGTGGTCTTTGGGTGTGGAGCTCAGTGATAGTGGTCTTTGGGTGTGGAGCTCAGTGACAGTGGTCTTCGGGTGTGGAGCTCAGTGATAGTGGTCTTTGGAAGTGGAGCTCAGTGACAGTGGTCTTCGGGTGTGGAGCTCAGTGACAGTGGTCTTCGAGAGTGGAGCTCAGTGACAGTGGTCTTTGGGTGTGGAGCTCAGTGACAGTGGTCTTCGGGTGTGGAGCTCAGTGACAGTGGTCTTTGGGTGTGGAGCTCAGTGACAGTAGTCTTCGAGTGTGGAGCTCAGTGACAGTGGTCTTCGGGTGTGGAGCTCAGTGACAGTGGTCTTTGGGTGTGGAGCTCAGTGACAGTGGTCTTCGGGTGTGGAGCTCAGTGACAGTGGTCTTCGGGTGTGGAGCTCAGTGACAGTGGTCTTCGGGTGTGGAGCTCAGTGACAGTGGTCTTCGGGTGTGGAGCTCAGTGACAGTGGTCTTCGGGTGTGGAGCTCGGTGACAGTGGTCTTTGGGTGTGGAGGTCAGTGACAGTGGTCTTCGGGTGTGGAGCTCGGTGACAGTGGTCTTTGGGTGTGGAGCTCAGTGACAGTGGTCTTTGGGTGTGGAGCTCAGTGACAGTAGTCTTCGAGTGTGGAGCTCAGTGACAGTGGTCTTCGGGTGTGGAGCTCAGTGACAGTGGTCTTTGGGTGTGGAGCTCAGTGACAGTGGTCTTCGGGTGTGGAGCTCAGTGACAGTGGTCTTCGGATGTGGAGCTCAGTGACAGTGGTCTTCGGGTGTGGAGCTCAGTGACAGTGGTCTTCGGGTGTGGAGCTCAGTGACAGTGGTCTTCGGGTGTGGAGCTCGGTGACAGTGGTCTTTGGGTGTGGAGGTCAGTGACAGTGGTCTTCGGGTGTGGAGCTCGGTGACAGTGGTCTTTGGGTGTGGAGCTCAGTGACAGTGGTCTTTGGGTGTGGAGCTCAGTGGTCTTTGGGTTCTTCTCTCACAAAGGCTCTGTTGCTCAGATGTTTTCCTGTGCTGTCCACACCTACATCCACAGCAGGCTGCAGCAGTCGCACTCACAAACACCACCACCACATGTTCAGGAGTGTGGAGCTGCACTCGCCTACTTTACACACAACACTCATAGTTGGTTTGGTTTAAAACTGGTTTATTAGCCTTTAATAATACACTGTCAGTAGATGGAGCATGCACATGTAGTTTATATAGTTTATTATTTTGCTGTTAGTTCATTTTCTTTTCTTTGTGTTACCTGCTGCTGGGGGGCGTTTCCTGCTGCAGACAAAAGGTGGGGCTGAGGGCGGAGCAGGGTTTGATCCTGAAGCCCCTCCCATGGACCAGACCAAGAGCTGGTGCATGGGTTGAGGGGGGTCAGGGTTTCTTTGTGTTCGTCTTAGTTGATGTCTATTTCCTCTCCCCTGTGTGTTAACTGTGGTTGGATCCATCAGTCCGGGGGTCTCAAACTCATGTTAGTTCAGTTCCACTTTCAGCCCAGTTTGATCTCCAGTGGGCCGGACCAGAAAAATAATAAAATTATATTATGATCAGGTTTACATCTACAAAGTTGACTTAGAAGTCTGAATAACATGAACTGCCCCGGCCCCGGATAAAGCAGAAGATAATGGATGGATGGATAACATGAACAACTTGAATTGTCTTAAGAAAAACAAGTGCAATTTTAACAATATTCTGCCTTGTGCGTTACAATCGCACTAAACATTTAGTAACAGGCAGAATATTGGTCAAATTGCATTTACTTTTTTTTTAAGACATTTCCGTTTGTTCATATTTGTTCAGGTTATTCACATTTTTTGTAAAAGTATAGTTTGGTAATGTAAACATTTTCATGTAATTTTACTTTTTTACACCAAAAAACCCAAAGAGAGAATTTGGGCTTGTCATTATTTATAGGTTATTATGATCATATTTTACTGGTTCTGACCCACTTCAAAACTGTATGTGTATGTGGAACCTGAATTAAAAGGATTTTGACACCATTAATTGTTAATTTCTTCAGTGTAATTTTTGTATTTCACAAATTCATCCTGCGGGCCAGGTTGGACCCTTTGGTGGGCCAGATTTGGCCCCCAGGCCACATGTTTGACACCTGTGCATTAGTATATATGTGGCCCCAGTGTCTCAGTCTGTTAGTTCATGTCCAGTTTTAGCATTTTCTTCAGTAGAATTCTATTTTGTTGACTCTTTAAAGGGCCCTATAAGTCTGATTTCAGTTATTTGTTTCGTAAGGATATTTTTGGGGGGGAAATCAATCCCTTTTGTCTGAACTTTAAACCTGTGTTTTGTGTTTTAACTGCTCGGTCCATAACACTTCCTCTTAAGGATGCTGGCTGCCACTGCGCTCTCAGGAACCTTAAGTGCAGCAGAAGTTCTTTTGTAACCTTGGTCAGACCATGGCCACAGCGCCTACAAACACAGAAACGTCTTCATTTCCTCTTGCTGCTGTGGCTGTGTGGAGCTCCACTTCCCACAGTGCACGTCATGACCAAGGTTATTATTGTTAACGAAAACTAACGAAATGACGTAAACTAGAATTGAAAAAACATTTTTGTTAACTGAAATAAATAAAAACTATAATTGAAAGAAAAAACAATAACTAACTGAAACTGTATTGTGTGTTTACAAAACTAATGAAAAAGGATAAAAATTATGGATAAAATTCCCTTTGTTTTTGTCGGTGTTGGATTGATATAAAATTGGTTTATTTCCCTCCATCAGTTTTAGCTAGCAGCACCGTATGGCATCACAGGGTCCGTCATTTGGTTTAGAGTCGGAAACATGGAGACTACAGCAGCAGAGTCCTGTCTGGGATTTATGTGAATACGACGGTGAAGAAGAGAAAAGAGACGAAAAAACTAAAACTAATATGAGAACTAAACTAAAACTAAACATTTAGAAAAAAACAAAAACTAATAAAAACTAGCAAACCTGTTCTAAAAACTAATTAAAACAAACTGAATTAGAGAAAAAAGAATTCAAAACTAAATAAAACTCAACTATAATGAAAAATCCAAAACTATTAGAACTTTGGTCACGACAAACTTCTGCAAATGCCCCAGTGACCTGTTGGTTCTGTCTGTAAACACATGGACTGTTTCTGGCGGAGAACACCAAGAAATTGTTCACTGTGAGGGAAGAGATTCAGGTGAGTAATCCTGGAAAGACTTACAGAGTCATGAAACTGAGGTTTACCACTCGGGTTTGACAGATCTGATGAAACATTGGTGACGAAAGTCATACGCAGGTTTAAGCTGTTTGTTCCTGGTCTGTAAAAGATACATTTACAACTGATACAAATAATGCCATGAAAAATCATCTTATATTGCAGTAAATATCGTTGTAATATTTTATTACTTTATTTTTGTCTGGAGGGTTCATTCTGTTTACATTGTCATCTACAAATACAAAATGGTGCTGGTTTTTTAAACTTCATTTTTCCCTTTTTTTAATCATTATAAATGTCCTGCCCATAGATGTCTGAGTTATTTGTCACTTTCTGATTATAAAAAATGACCTTAAACCACAAGTGTCATGTGCTGACGTTTGTGTTGATTTAGTTTAGGGTTTCTGGTTTTGTCTTTTCCTGTTTTATTTTGGTGGTGGTGGTCTTCCTGTTTTTTCTGCTCTCTGTCAGTCTGGTCTTTGTCGTCCTTACTTCCCTCACTGCCTTCACCTGCTGTTCCTCCTGTACCTGTCCACACCTGTTTGGGATCCCTGCCTTCCTTTTAGATTCTCCTCTCTCCCTTCGTCTGTCGTCAGTGCGTCGTTTTTGTTTCCCATGTGAAGACCATCTTGTTCTTGAATCTTGTTCCGAGCTCCATGAGTTTTTTTTGTTATTCTGGCTTTTTTAGTTTAATATTGAGCACGTTGTGTTTCCTCCTTTTGTTCTCTGGTTTTTGTACTTTTTTGATTCATTGTTGAATTAAAATCCTTTAAACTCTCTACCTCGTGTGTCTGGAACATTTGGGTCCACACCAGAGTGTTGAGTTCTAACATCAAGTATCCATCTGGATTGGACAAGAGGAACATCAGCCTTTAAACTCTGGATTCAGTTCACATTTATTGACATTTATTGATTTGCTGTAACTGTACATGTGATGTGTTCCAATATTTCAGTAAATATAGTGACATATTTCTATTATTTGACTGCTACCAATCAGAATCAGAGGATATGTCACATGGTTTGGTGGGATGGACCGTTGGTATTGAAGGTAGTGATAGTATTTGTCTGAGGAACAGCCTGGAGCTTTAAATGGCACAGCACAAAGAAAACCCTTTTATGGACCTGTGTGTGTGTGTGTGTGTGTGTGTGTGTGTGTGTGTGTGTGTGAGAGTGTATATATGTGTGTGTATATATACAGTATATACATTATATGTATGCATACATGCTCTTCTACTGAATGCACACTGACCTGTATTTGTGTGTAAATGTTTGTGAGAATAAGCACTGTGACATGAATGTGTGTGACTGCATGTGTGTACATGCATCCATCTGTGTGTGTGTGTGTGTATGTGCATCTGTGTGTATGTGTGTGTATGCGTGCATCCATCTGCGTGCGTGTGTGTGTACATGCATCTGTGTGTGTGTGCGTGTGTATGTGCATCTGTGTGCGTGTGTATGTGCATATGTGTGTGTATGTGTGTGTGTATGTGCATCTGTGCATGTGTGTGTGTATATGTGCATATGTGTGTGTATGTGCATATGTGTGTGTGTGTGTATGTGTGTGTGTATGTAGATCTGCATGTGTATGTGCATCTGTGCATGTGCATGTGTGTGTGTATGTGTGTGTGTGTGTGTGTGTATGTGTGTACATGCATCTGTGTGTGTGTGTGTGTGTGTGTATGTGTGTACATGCATCTGTGTGTGTGTGTGTGTGTGTGTGTATGTGTGTACATGCATCTGTGTGTGTGTGTGTGTCCTCAGGCGCTGCCTGCTGTTCAGTCCATACCTGAAGGCTGACCTCATTT
>NC_043973.1:1799759-1804759 GCF_902148855.1 Sphaeramia orbicularis
TTAAATATAGGAAAGTACATGATCTACACTGAAAAATCCAAAATGCAGAGGACAATATTATAATAAATGGGATAAATTGCTTTTGAAAGACTAGAAAAACATGTGAAAGTGACAAAAGTCATGAGTCTTTAAGGGTTTTTTCTGTTTTGATACAATGGCTCAAAATGTGCTAAACCATAGGGTCGAGTAAGCAGTTACTTAAGTTATAAATGAGTGATCCTATAATTATAATTAGGGATGCATGATAATTGTTTTTTTTACAACCGATAACCGATAACTTCCTGCTTCTCGTAACCGATACTGATACCAAACACCAGTAGTTCCCATTCTTCCAGTTTTTTTCTTCTTGTTTCCAGTCAGTGTTAAACTCCGTTAATAGTCCAAATAAAGGCTTCTACTGAACCTAAAGTCCATGTCTGCTTCAAATGGACAATGGACCAAGGGTTTTCAGTTCAGACTGTTTATAGACACATACACAGAGGTGCCAAGTAACCAAGTACAAATACTTCATTACCTTAGTTAAGTATAAATTTGAGTTATCTATACTTTACTGGAATAATTATTTTTCAGCCGACTTTTTCCTTCAACTCTTTACACTTTAAGAGGAGCCTCGTTACTCCTATTTCATTTGGACTCGTTTTCATTCTTGTCATTGTTCAAATAAATAAAACTATCCAGATAAATGGTTCCATCCTGATGGAGTGAATATGACTGTGGTTGGATGACAAGTATAAACATGTACCCTTCTGACGCGTGTATATTTATTTTCTTCTTTTGGTGTTCTGTTTGCACATTTGATACATGTGTGTTTATGTGGATGTGTTTGTGGGGATGCCACCCGGATGGGGGGGGCAAGTTTACAACTTTTGTAAGAAATGCTTTAATGACGTCAGTGTTGTTGATGTGGAAAAATGATAAATAAAGTTGTGAAAAAAAACACATGTACCACTCTGACACCCTATTGGTTTGGACACCATCCATCCACCTGACTTTATTCACCATTAATACTGATATTCAACCAGTCATCATGTCTTCAGCTCCATCAAACACATGTTCATACTCTGTAGGACACATATATGGTTCTTTAATACATTTGCATTGGACTCAAATGCCTTCATTTTCCATGTTCATATACAGAGTTATTCAAAAAGAATGAACCAAATGTCATGATGCATCGCTTCAGTTCTCAAGCATCATCGCAGAATGAATCAGTGACCATGTGAAAGAGGAGGTTTCTGAGTTTTGAACGGCTTGAGTGGATTGGTTCAAAGGGGGCCCAAGACCTTGCTCTTTGTGCTTGGTCTGTGAGATCCCCAGACCAAGGTTATTATCGTTAACGAAAACTAACGAAATGACGAAAACTAGAATTGTAAAAACATTTTCGTTAACTGAAATAAATAAAAACTATAATTAAAAGAAAAAAACAATAACTAACTGAAACTGTGTTGTGTGTTTACAAAACTAACTAAAACGGATAAAAATTACGGATAAAATTCCCTTCATGTTCGTCTTTGTCAACGTCGGACTGATACGAAGTTGATTAAGTTTGCTCGGGCAGTTTTAGCTAACGGCACTTCACGGTCCATCACTTCTCATCACTTGTTCAGAGTCCTCTAAAGTTAAGACTAAAGTTGGGAGAAAGCAGCAGAGTCCTGTCTGGGATTTATTTGAATACGACGGAGAAGGAGAGAAAAGATATGAAAAAACTAAAATTAATACTCAAACTAAACTAAAACTAAGCATTTAGAACAAAACAAAAACTAATAAAAACTATCAAACCTGCTCTAAAACTAATTAAAACTAACTGAATTACAGAAAAACAAGTCAAAACTAAATAAAACTAAACTAGAATGAAAAATCCAAAACTATTAGAACCTTGCCCCAGACCTCACCGTGTATGATTTTTTTCTTGTGGGGATACGTAAAAGATCGCATTTATGTTCCACCACTAACCACCCACTAACCTCGATGACCTTAAACATCCAGTAACAACAGCCATCAACTCAGTGGATGGTGATCTGCAGATACGAACACTCAAAAAACGGAAACGTTGATTTTAATTAAATTTATTTTGTCAACAGGTTCCACGTAAATGTATTATGTTAGTTGAAAGCAAAAATGTTAAGTTCATCTAAAATTAAGTTAGATGAACTTAACATTTTTGCTTTCAACTAACATAATACATTTACGTGGAACCTGTTGACAAAATAAATTTAATTAAAGTCAACGTTTCAGTTTTTTGAGTGCATCTGGGAGGAATCCTCTGATTGCATTAATGCTGTCCGTGCTGCAGGTGGTGGACACAATGAACACTTGGAAGACAGGAAATAAAAGTGGATTGTGAGTAGAATACTTGTGACTTGGCTGGAGTTTTCTATTGCTTTTCCTTATTCAAATATTGCGTAATGAAATCAGTTCATCCTTTTTGAAGAACTCTGTATGTGTCTTAAACAGGTAGTCTAGTGCATCTCAAATGTTTCAACATTAACATTTGAATAGAACATTATAGTCATTATGGCCTTTTGGGGGGGGGGGGGGGGTTAGTGCACTACAGGCCCCTCCCCTGTTAAACCACCAAAGCGTTTGTCCTTACATTTACTTTTATCCTTTAAATCAGGGCTCTCAAACAGAATAATCGATAAATAATGACAACTGACAATTTTTGTCTTTGTTTTAGTGCAAAAAACCCAATTAATTTATGAAAATACTTACTTTTATAAACTATCAACAAAAATGTGATTAACCTGAAAAAAAAAAAGAAATTTCTTCAGAAAAATCAGTGCAATTTTCTAAGTCTTCTTCCTCCACTTCTCATTAGTCCATGTGCATTCTGGATCAGATCTACAAAGACACTAAACACTGAGGAACAGGAAGAAAAGAGTTCAAACTGGACTGAATTTAATACAGACATTTCAGGTTGTTCATATTTGTTCAGGTTATTCACATTTTATTGTTACAGGAGAGTTTATAAATGTAAATATTTTCATAATTAAATGTTATTTTTTGCACTAAAACAAAGACAAAAACTTGAAGTTTTGTATTATTTATAGCCATAATGTAATATTATTTTTTTTTCACATCAAACCAAGAAGAAAATCTGCAGTCCTTCTTTTGTGTGGGTTCTTCTGCTGTTCTTATTTGACTGTAGATCAGATTGGTCTGGATGTGGAACCCACACTAAAATGAGTTCCACAGCCTGGACTGTGGCATTTATACACTTTGTAAATTCATTCCAGGGGCCGGACTGGAACCTTTGGCGGGATGCATTTGGCCCCCAGGACGCATGTTTGAGACCCCTGAGTTCAATAGTTTTTTAACTAGTACTTTTTTCACTTTTACTGGAGTAAAAAGCTGGAGTTGATCCTTGAACTTCTGCAGAAGTCTGTTTAAACCCTCGTATCTGTACTTCTACCTGAGGAATGAATATGAATACTGTGGACTCCTCTGCTGATCATTATCAGTGCTGATAGTTATTGTGCATCTGTAGTTAGAATGTATGTTTGTGAGATCCTATATACACCAGGATGTTGCAGATGTAGCCTTGGCCTGTGGGGACATTCCACCTGGATTATATTCCACAGACTCCAGTGGGACGTACATGCAGTCACAGGGTTTACGTAGACGTTTATGTAACAGACAGAGTGATTCTGAAGCAGTGTCCTCTGTCCTGGTGGCTCCTCTGAATAATCTCAATACTTCCACACTGTAAAAAAAAAAAAAAAAAAAAAAAGCATAAAAATGGCAGTATTCCAGCAGCAGGGGTGCCGAAAAAATACTGTTAAATAACAGGAAATAACCATCTCATAAAAATATGGTAATTTTCCATAATTAAAATATAGTTTTTTGTCCTAACTTTACATGAGATTTTGCATAATTTTTTTTTTTGACTTTTTAATGTTTAATAAAGAATATTTTCATGTATTAAAACAATCAAATTCCCTATAAATATATATATGAATAATTTTCAGTGAGACTCAGTTGTCCAATCCACTGATAAAAACTGTATTTGGACAGTTTATCAGTGCTTATACATGTTGTACATTCACAAAAATACATTTATTCAACATTTTTGTTGTGAAACCTCCTGTAATTACACAAGATATTTGTCAATTAACAAACAAGTCTGGTGAAACTTACAGAACAAATACTTCTGTTAACGTTAATTGTCAGTAATTTTATCTCATTTTATTTATTTTTTTTTGCAGTATTAAACTTTAAATTAACAGTTTAATCTCATAAATAGAAAATAAATATTTGTGAAATTATGATACATTTGCAAATGTATTTTAACTGTATTTTTCTGTGAAAAAAGAAAACATTTCTTTTAAAAAATGGAAATTTTATGGTTATTCACAGTTACAGTTTTTGGTGTTATTTTACATTTGATGTGTAAAATCACAGTCTGTTTTTGTCATTTCACTGATATTTTCCTGGATCTTAAAAATACAGGAAAAATCTGTAAAATAAACAATGAAAATTCTGTTAAATTACAGATTTTTTTTTTTACAGTGCACTCACTCATCTCTGTGGATGATCTGCTCACATTTCTGTTGTTTTTTCTCGTTTTTGCAGGATCCACCCTGATAATGTGATTTCTTTTTTTCTAACCCCCCCCCCCCCCCCCCCCCCCCGTGTGTCACATCATGTGAGCAGTGACCTCACCCTGCCTCAGCCCCAGTGTATGATGGGATAGTGAGCGGTGTTCGAGGGTAAGTCATTGCTTAGACATGGCTGTGACTCATGTCATTTGACATTATTGAAGATGAAAGGCAGACTTCTTATTCATCAGCCTTTCACAAATATAAGAACAGAAATGAAAAGGAAGGGGGACACACAACGTAGAGGTTACACGAATGGAAGCATGTTGAACCAAAGGAAAACTGCATTTATCATCGACGCAGATGGCGGTTCAGATTATTTCCTGGATAAGCTCATATATGTGCTCATTATACAGTTATTACATACGGAGCTGAGAGTCAGGACAGGTCACGTCTGTCTTT
>NC_043973.1:1812259-1869759 GCF_902148855.1 Sphaeramia orbicularis
TTATCTGGTTAGTCTTCACTTTTGGGGACATTTTATAGACCAGTGGTTTTCAGATGTGGTCCCAGAGGAGCCCATCCTGCATGTTTCAGATATTTCCCTCTTCCAGCACACCTGCTTCAGTTAATGGTCAGCTCATCCCAGAGCTGTGCAGAAGTCTGATCACCACGTAATGACTTCCAGGTGTGGATGGAAGAGGGAAATATCTAAAATATGCAGGAGAAGACTCCTCCAGAACCACTGTTATAGACCAGATCAGGACCAGGGTTAGAAGGACAGGGTCAGCACAGACCACTGAGGAAAATCACCTGATCCATTTTTCAGCCAATCACACGGCAGCGTTCCGAGGAGGTCAAAAATGGACACAGGCCAGTGGTCATCAACGTGACTTAAGCTGTTTCAGTGGACTCAGTTTGAAATCATCCCTCAAATAAGTATTTTAGAGCTGAAACCATTAATTGATTAGGTGTTTGAAGTGAATGCAAAAAGTCACAATTCGATTAATCGACTCGAATTAATTGAAGGGAAATATTCTGTTGCAGTTTTCCTGAATTGAAGCATCTTTGTGCGTCACAATAAGCGTCCGTGTGAAACACAACAGTGGAACCAATGTTTAAGAGCAGAGAAATGAAGGAAACAAAGCTGTGATTCAGGAGAACTGGTGGTTGAATGATTTTTTTTGGATCACTGTGAGTCGATTAATCGTGAAAGGCTCAGAAGTTAAAACGATTTATGTTAAAGGAATGTAAAGTTTAACAATAGAATAAATGACAGGAAATAAGTTAATTCATGTGTTTGATAAAAAAATATATTGGCAGTGTTTACACAAATAACTATTTACATTTATGTTTGCAGAATTCTTATTTACACACACAGGGTGGGGAAGCAAAATTTATAATGAACATTTAGTTGTTTTTTCTCAGCAGACACTACGTCAGTTGTTTTGAACCCAAACATATACTGATGTCATAATCATACCTAACACTATTATCCATACCTTTTCAGAAACTTTTGCCCATATGAGTAATCAGGAAAGCAAACGTCAAAGAGTGTGTGATTTGCTGAATGCACTCGTCACACCAAAGGAGATTTCAGAAATAGTTGGAGTGTCCATAAAGACTGTTTATAATGGAAAGAAGAGAATGACTATGAGCAAAACTATTACCAGAAAGTCTGGAAGATACTATTAAAGAAGAATGGGAGAAGTTGTCACCCCAATATTTGAGGAACACTTGTGCAAGTTTCAGGAAGCGTGTGAAGGCAGTTATTGAGAAAGAAGGAGGACACATAGAATAAAAACATTTTCTATTATGGACATTTTCTTGTGGCAAATAAATTCTCATGACTTTCAATAAACTAATTGCTCATACACTGTCTTTCAATCCCTGCCTCAAAATATTGTACATTTTGCTTCCCCACCCTGTATACACATTTAATTATTTTCATTTGTTGAATATAAGCAGCTAAAATAACCTGTTGAGTGTGCCTTTTCTAAATCACTTACATTTACTGTTGGTTCCAGATTGGCTGGTTCAGTCATGGCAGGTACAGTACATGAAAAGTAAAGCTCTGTTGTAGAAGAAATCCGTCTCCATCCTGCAGTCTCATTTTATAAAGAATGAACTATTAACCACCAACGAACCCTCACGTTACAATCGGTTGCAGCTCTAAAGTATTTATGAAAAAAATAAATCAATAAGTGTAAAGTTTTCATTGATGCTGATTATATATTGATATCTGTGACCATTTTTTATTTCATAAGCCATTCAAATATGGCCCAAACATGGCACAATTTTTCAAATAATATTTTTAAAAAATCATCAAAAATTCAAAAATCAAAATTTCTGAAAACTGTGAACAAACTTTGTAGACATTGCACTGTAAGACCGGATAAGTAGAGTTTACTAAAAAAAAATCTGAGGTAACCTTTTGCCTTAAAAAAATTAAGTAATGAGTGATAAAAACTTGAGTATATTAAACTTAAACGCTTGTTTTGAATGGAATTGTTATTTTAAGTACAACACACTAAATGCCAAGTTAACTTAACTTTAAATTTGTTGCAATGTCAGTTGCTTTGTATAATCATTAGACTTAATATCATCAGTTCATTTTACTCAATTCTAAGTTGATTTAACCCTTTCATGCACAGTGGTCACTCCAGTGGTCACTCCAGTGGTCAGTTCTTCTCCAGCTGTTCTCTTGTATATTCATGTTGTTTCAGTTCCATATCAGCCAACACAGTGGACACTTCTGCACCATCCCATACACTGACATTCAGACCATTACTGTAACTTTGCTGTTCTTGATAAAATTGATCTGCAGTAACAAATTTGAGTGTAAAGTAATTGCTTATTATTTTTATTAGACTGTCATTAATACCAAAATATTTTTTTTTTTTTTTTTCATATTATCTCTGTGAAGTGACTAATGACGAGTATTAGGGTATGTTAAAATGTGACCAAACATCAGATTAGCAGCATGGAAAATGTTTTTATTTCATAGTTTTCACACAGCATATCAGTAAATACATGTTTCTTTGCTTCAAAAATTAAATGCATGGTGTCCAGCTGAGTGGACATTTTTGCAACTCCATGAAAAATAGATTAATAAAAAAAAAAAAATCTGAAACGCATAGTTTTTTTGTTTTTTTGTTTTTTTTTTTATCCAATCCAACTTTATTTGTAAAGCACAGTGGATTAAAGTACTGTACAGAAAATTAAATACAAACCAAAATAACAGACTAAAATACAAGAATAGATTAAAAGACATAGAACAACTGTAAAAAATAAAAAATAATAATAATAATAAAATGAAATAAAATAGAAGATACAGAAGAATAAATAAAACCAAAATAAAAGAATAAAATACAAGAATTGATTAAAAAACATAAAAAGCTGTACAATTAATGCCAAATTCAAGAGGAATAAAAACACTCAGTAAAAAAATCTTGATTAAGGTTCTCATAATTCATGCATGAAAGGGTTAAATTAAAATCTTTTCCAATATAAATGGCTTTGTATAATTACTCAACTTAATATACTGTAGTGTGAATGGAAGTTAGGCAGGAAGTTAGCTCAGTGCAATTAACCAGTACAGGAAGTGCTTTTAATTTGGCAAGGCATAGAGATTTCTACTGATTAAAACCAAATGTATCTGAACAGTAAACCCACAGTTCTTCCTCTGGTTCTGACTCCTGGTGCAGCTGTACAAAAATACAAAACCAACACAAAAAGGCCAATAAACACTGACACACACACATTCAGTCAAAACGAACACTAACAGCACAACCCACTGAACCCCTGCACAGAAAAACAACACATTTACAACTACAGCAACAATACCCACAATGCAATGCACAGATAAAAAGGTGTGGTCAGGACTAAAACTGAGTGATTTAAATCCATTCAACTGAAACTGTTTCGTACTTTCGACTATGTCTGCAAATCAGTAGAATTTACTGAACATTTTATAGTAATGGAATAAAACTGAAATCATTGAAGTACATTGGAATTAAAGCATTTTAGGGGGAGGGCGTGGCTCAGATGGAAGAGCAGGTCGTCCAATAACTGAAGAGTTGGCGGTTCAAATCCTGTTCTGTCCCAGTCATGTGCTGTTGTGTCCTTGGGCAAGACACTCCACCTCCCTGGCCTCCAGTTCTGCTTCTAGTGATGGGACTGTTGGCTCTTTGAAGGGAGTCGTTCACTGAAAAGAGTCGTTCACTGAAAAGAGCCGTTCAACAGACTGGCTCTGTTATGTTCTTTGCATTATTTTGAAAAACCAATGTTTTCATGACTAAATAGGCTTCATGTGATGACCGACATTACAGTTTAAAGGTGTTTAACTGGCGCGGCAGTAAATATTATCTTACCGTAAAGCAGAATAGTTAGTTCAAATGTGTGGGTTAAAAACATGACATGAGAGGTGACATTAGACAAATGATGGAACTGGACCAAAAACATTACGGTACATTCTGTGGACTAGTCTGTCACCTTCAGCTGTAGAACTCATATCATCTGTGACTGTGACCTTTCATCTGAGCTGTTCCACCAGGACAGAGTTTTCAGATGGCGCTGCAAATTATTCGTTGACCCACACTTGAAAGATATTTTTTTTTTGCATATATTGCAAGTGTCATGTGCATCTTTTCTTTCTGAGAAGTGCATCTAAATCCTCCTCCTTTTTCTTTGGCTCATTACTCACAGCTGCTCACTCACTCACTCTCAGACTTTTCTCTGGTTTCCTCCAGTCTTCCAGCTCCTCCTCCTCCAGTCTTCCAGCTCCGCCTCCTCCAGTCTTCAGCTCCTCCTCCTCCAGTCTTCCAGCTCCTCCTCCTCCAGTCTTCCAGCTCCGCCTCCTCCAGTCTTCAGCTCCTCCTCCTCCAGTCTTCCAGCTCCTCCTCCTCCAGTCTTCAGCTCCTCCTCCTCCAGTCTTCCAGCTCCTCCTCCTCCAGTCTTCCAGCTCCGCCTCCTCCAGTCTTCCAGCTCCTCCTCCTCCAGTCTTCCAGCTCCGCCTCCTCCAGTCTTCAGCTCCTCCTCCTCCAGTCTTCAGCTCCTCCTCCTCCAGTCTTCCAGCTCCTCCTCCTCTAGTCTCCCAGCTCCTCCAGTCTTCAGCTCCTCCTCCTCCAGTCTTCCAGCTCCTCCTCCTCCAGTCTTCCAGTTCCGCCTCCTCCAGTCTTCCAGCTCCTCCTCCTCCAGTCTTCCAGCTCCTCCTCCTCCAGTCTTCCAGCTCCGCCTCCTCCAGTCTTCAGCTCCTCCTCCTCCAGTCTTCCAGCTCCTCCTCCTCCAGTCTTCCAGCTCCGCCTCCTCCAGTCTTCAGCTCCTCCTCCTCCAGTCTTCCAGCTCCTCCTCCTCCAGTCTTCAGCTCCTCCTCCTCCAGTCTTCCAGCTCCTCCTCCTCCAGTCTTCCAGCTCCGCCTCCTCCAGTCTTCCAGCTCCTCCTCCTCCAGTCTTCCAGCTCCGCCTCCTCCAGTCTTCAGCCCCTCCTCCTCCAGTCTTCAGCTCCTCCTCCTCCAGTCTTCCAGCTCCTCCTCCTCTAGTCTCCCAGCTCCTCCAGTCTTCAGCTCCTCCTCCTCCAGTCTTCCAGCTCCTCCTCCTCCAGTCTTCCAGTTCCGCCTCCTCCAGTCTTCCAGCTCCTCCTCCTCCAGTCTTCCAGCTCCTCCTCCTCCAGTCTTCCAGCTCCGCCTCCTCCAGTCTTCAGCTCCTCCTCCTCCAGTCTTCAGCTCCTCCTCCTCCAGTCTTCCAGCTCCTCCTCCTCTAGTCTTCCAGCTCCTCCAGTCTTCAGCTCCTCCTCCTCCAGTCTTCCAGCTCCTCCTCCTCCAGTCTTCAGCTCCTCCTCCTCCAGTCTTCCAGCTCCGCCTCCTCCAGTCTTCCAGCTCCTCCTCCTCCAGTCTTCCAGCTCCTCCTCCTCCAGTCTTCAGCTCCTCCTCCTCCAGTCTTCCAGCTCCTCCTCCTCCAGTCTTCAGCTCCTCCTCCTCCAGTCTTCCAGCTCCGCCTCCTCCAGTCTTCCAGCTCCTCCTCCTCCAGTCTTCCAGCTCCTCCTCCTCCAGTCTTCCAGCTCCTCCTCCTCCAGTCTTCAGCTCCTCCTCCTCCAGTCTTCAGCTCCTCCTCCTCCAGTCTTCCAGCTCCTCCTCCTCTAGTCTCCCAGCTCCTCCAGTCTTCAGCTCCTCCTCCTCCAGTCTTCCAGCTCCTCCTCCTCCAGTCTTCCAGTTCCGCCTCCTCCAGTCTTCCAGCTCCTCCTCCTCCAGTCTTCCAGCTCCTCCTCCTCCAGTCTTCCAGCTCCTCCTCCTCCAGTCTTCCAGCTCCGCCTCCTCCAGTCTTCAGCTCCTCCTCCTCCAGTCTTCAGCTCCTCCTCCTCCAGTCTTCCAGCTCCTCCTCCTCTAGTCTTCCAGCTCCTCCAGTCTTCAGCTCCTCCTCCTCCAGTCTTCCAGCTCCTCCTCCTCCAGTCTTCAGCTCCTCCTCCTCCAGTCTTCCAGCTCCGCCTCCTCCAGTCTTCCAGCTCCTCCTCCTCCAGTCTTCCAGCTCCTCCTCCTCCAGTCTTCCAGCTCCTCCTCCTCCAGTCTTCAGCTCCTCCTCCTCCAGTCTTCCAGCTCCTCCTCCTCCAGTCTTCAGCTCCTCCTCCTCCAGTCTTCCAGCTCCGCCTCCTCCAGTCTTCAGCTCCTCCTCCTCCAGTCTTCCAGCTCCTCCTCCTCCAGTCTTCCAGCTCCTCCTCCTCCAGTCTTCCAGCTCCTCCTCCTCCAGTCTTCCAGCTCCTCCTCCTCCAGTCTTCAGCTCCTCCTCCTCCAGTCTTCCAGCTCCTCCTCCTCCAGTCTTCAGCTCCTCCTCCTCCAGTCTTCCAG
This sequence comes from Sphaeramia orbicularis, assembly GCF_902148855.1. Classification (NCBI taxonomy): domain Eukaryota; kingdom Metazoa; phylum Chordata; class Actinopteri; order Kurtiformes; family Apogonidae; genus Sphaeramia; species Sphaeramia orbicularis. The sequence goes on from NC_043973.1 coordinate 1,818,590, forward strand.
CTCCGCCTCCTCCAGTCTGCTCACCTCACACTTCAAACTGTTGTTTTTTTTTTGCTCACTTCTTGCCATCAGACATGTGCAGTGTGCAAACACTCTTTTTTTTCTGCTGGAACATTCTCCTCCTGCCCAATGCCTCCCCAGTGACGCTAAACAGGCAATCAGACACTCCCTCCTTAAAATAAATAAATAAAAAATTAACGGCTCTTTACAAAGACTCGGTTCCCATCATTCATTTCAAAGGGCCATTCAAAAGATTCGATTCGTTCGTGAACGTCACATCACAAGCTGCTGCTCACGCTGGTGTATGAATGTGTATGAATGTTCGGTGGTGGTGGGAGGGGCCGTAGGCGTGGACGCTTCTGTCAGTCTGCCCCTGGACAGCTGTGGGTACAGATGTAGTTGAACTCCAGCAGAGGGAGAATGTGAGAGTGAATGAATAATAGATCCACAGTGCACTTTGAGTATGTGTTCATAGAAAAGCGCTATAGAAATCTAATCCATTATTCATTATCATTATTTTAGTAAATACAAAGTCCAGGCTTACAGTGTGTCCCAAGGAGGGGAGATGTAAAATTTAAATGAACCCAACCTGTAGTTTTGTCAGAGAAGATGCAAACGAAGATGAAGACGCTGAAGACAAAGACGATGCAGATGTAACAGTGTTTTAGTGCCTATGAGCTGCAGAGCTGCAGAGCTGCACTTCCAGCAGCTCATGTCCTGTCCCAGTCTGGACTTCCATGTAAACAGAGCTGTAAGAACAGCCTTCAGCTGATAATGGACCTGCAGTGGAGGCCTGGAGGACGTCTGCCGGCTGCTTCTACCTTCACCAGGAGCGCCTCGAACAGGAGAAGAGCATAAAGGATTAAATTATGAATGGAAACCCAGCGAGGCAGAAGGAAACGGTTGTGATAATAGCATGACAGCATATTTAATTTGCAGATAATTGCACTTTGGAAGCTTTTCAGAGGCTCGTCTCACACTGGCATTTTTAATGAAATGAACAAATCACGGCTGTTGTCACTTAAAGGAGTGGAAAAGAAACACAAGTGAGCAGGAACACAAAGGAAAACCCACTGAACGGACAGCATCAGCTGTTTGAAAGGTTCACATTCTGCTGTGAAAAGACAAACCAGCATCACCTGATGAACTAGAGATTTATGAAAGGTGGGTGTCTGTCATTTCCTGTTTGTGTTTGGCACCATAACAACTCAGTCTGTTACAAATCTAATTTGGTACATACATATTTGGAATAAGTGAGGTTTTTTTTCTTTCCTTCAAGTCACATTGTAAAAAACACAACAACAAAAAAAGGTAAAAAAAACAAAAAAAAAACAAAAAACAACCCAGTATTATTCCAGCAGCAGAGGCACCAAAAAAATACTGTTAGATAACAGAAAATAACAATCTCATAAAATACGGTAATATTCCATAATTAAAATACAGTTTTTTGCCCAAACTTTACATGAGATTTGCATATTTTTTTGACTTTTTAATGTTTAATAAAGAATTATTAAAACAACAAAATTACACACACACACACACATATATATATATGTAAAAATAATTTTCAGTGAGACTCACTTGTACAATCCACTGATAAAAACTGTATTTAGACAGTTTATCAGTGCTTATACATGTTATACATTCACAAAAATACATTTATTCAACATTTTTGTTGTGAAGATATTTGTCAATTAACAAACAAGTCTGGTTCAACTGACAGAACAAATACTTCTTTTACGGTTAATTGTCAGTAATTTTATCTCATTTTATTTATTTATTTTTTCACAATATTTAACTTTAAATTAACAGTTTAATTTCATAAATAGAAAATAAATCTTTGTGAAATTACAATACATTTGGAAATGTATTTTAACTGTATTAAAAATTCTTTTAAAAAAATGGAAATTTTATGGTTATTCACAGTTACAGTTTTTTCCTGTTATTTTCCATTTGACATGTAAAATCACAGTCTGTTTTTGTCATTTCAGTGATATTTTCCTGTAACTTAAAAATACAAGAAAAATCTGTAAAATAAACAGTGAAAATTCTGTTAAATTCCAGATTTTTTTTACAGTGCACATTGACAAAAAATTGACAGACCAAACCAGAGAGAAGACAAATAAATGCACTGTCGACAGAAGAACGCCAGCAGCTGAAGAGCGTCAGGCAGAACCAGACGAAGACTCTGTGGTCATCCTGATAATGTAACGGCCTAAGTCATCCACTGTATGGACAAAAGTATGTGGACACGTTGAATCCAGGTGTTTGTGTTCTAACAGGAGTCTGGGATACGAAACTATAGGATGTGTAACTGCTGGGACGATGGACACTTTAAGAATTGACTCATTTTCTGAGCCAACCCCAAGATAAGGTAAGGTAAGGTAAGGTAAGGTAAGGTAAGGTAAGGTAAGGTATGGTAAGGTATGGTAAGGTAAGGTAAGATAAGGTATGGTAAGGTAAGGTAAGGTAAGGTATGGTAAGGTATGGTAAGGTAAGGTAAGGTAAGGTAAGGTAAGGTATGGTAAGGTAAGGTAAGGTAAGGTAAGGTATGGTAAGGTAAGGTAAGGTAAGGTATGGTATGGTATGGTATGGTATGGTAAGGTAAGGTAAGGTAAGGTATGGTAAGGTAAGGTATGGTAAGGTATGGTAAGGTAAGGTAAGGTAAGGTAAGGTAAGGTATGGTAAGGTAAGGTAAGGTAAGGTAAGGTAAGGTAAGGTATGGTATGGTATGGTATGGTATGGTATGGTATGGTAAGGTAAGGTAAGGTATGGTATGGTATGGTAAGGTAAGGTAAGGTAAGGTATGGTAAGGTAAGGTAAGGTAAGGTAAGGTAAGGTATGGTAAGGTAAGGTAAGGTAAGGTATGGTAAGGTAAGGTAAGGTAAGGTATGGTAAGGTAAGGTAAGGTAAGGTATGGTAAGGTAAGGTAAGGTAAGGTAAGGTAAGGTATGGTAAGGTAAGGTGAGGTAAGGTAAGGTAAGGTAAGGTATGGTAAGGTAAGGTAAGGTAAGGTAAGGTAAGGTAAGGTAAGGTAAGGTAAGGTATGGTAAGGTAAGGTAAGGTAAGGTATGGTAAGGTAAGGTAAGGTAAGGTAAGGTAAGGTAAGGTAAGGTAAGGTAAGGTATGGTAAGGTAAGGTAAGGTAAGGTAAGGTATGGTAAGGTAAGGTAAGGTAAGGTAAGGTAAGGTAAGGTGTTGTAATTATCCAAATTACGTCCAAAAATAACGAAGCGAGACTCTCGGTTTAAAAATACGCATTCATTTACTGTGTGCGGCAACTTGAAACATACAACTTTCACAACTCGTGGCATACATACATCTACTTCCGTGAAAATTTTCTATACCTTATGGGTAATGCTAAGCTTCATGGGAAATGTAGTTATCTTAATTTTAGCATTCATTATGGCTTATTTTAGCTCAACTTTTAACACAAATGTGTCATAATCTGTGCCTGTGTGGCCCTCGGCTCCTCCCTCTCCTCATCTCCTCGTTTGCTGACTTACCTGCTGGCGCTGCGTGGCTGCAGCTTGTCGTGGTCTGTGCCTGTGTGGCCCTCGGCTCCTCCCTCTCCTCATCTCCTCGTTTGCTGACTTACCTGCTGGCGCTGCGTGGCTGCAGCTTGTCGTGGTCTGTGCCTGTGTGACCCTCGGCTCCTCCCTCTCCTCATCTCCTCGTTTGCTGACTTACCTGCTGGCGCTGCGTGGCTGCAGCTTGTCGTGGTCTGTGCCTGTGTGACCCTCGGCTCCTCCCTCTCCACGTTTCCTCGTTTGCCCATTATCAGACTCACCTGCTGGTGCTGCGTGGCTGCAGCCAATTACCTCCAGCCTATTTAAGGCTTAGGTTTGCAGCCATGCAGCGCTGGTCCATTCCTCTCCATTACCCACTCCATAACCCGGACATTTATCCATCTTCCTCTACGGACTCTGACCCAGGTTTTGTGTGTTTTTTTTCTGTTGTTTAGTTTTCATTTATGTTTAATAAACTTGTGTTTTTTTTCCCCTTCAGTACAGGGCATTTGAGTCCTCTCATTTCCCCCGTTGTGACAAAATCACAAATGAAATATACCGTATATTTTTACTGTGAAATAAATTAACATGGAATTCTAATAAATCCAAACACAAATTACTTGTACTTTATCTTTCCCCAAATAAAGTCACAACATAAGGTAAGGTGAGGTAAGGTAAGGTAAGGTAAGGTGAGGTGAGGTAAGGTAAGGTAAGGTAAGGTAAGGTGAGGTAAGGTGAGGTAAGGTAAGGTAAGGTAAGGTAAGGTAAGGTAAGGTAAGGTAAGGTAAGGTAAGGTAAGGTAAAATAAGATAAGATAAGATCAGATAAGATAAGATAAGATGAGGTAAGGTAATGTAAGGTGAGGTAAGGTAAGGTAAAATAAGATAAGATAAGGTAAGATCAGATAAGATAAGATGAGGTGAGGTAAGGTAAGATAAGATAAGATAAGATGAGGTAAAGTAGGTAAAATAAGATAAGGTAAGATAAGGTGAAATAAGATAAGGTAAGGTAAGATGAGGTAAGGTAAGGTGAGGTGAGGTGAGGTAAGGTAAGGTAAAATAAGATAAGGTAAGATAAGATAAGATAAGATGAGGTAAGGTAAAATAAGATAAGGTAAAGTAAGATGAGGAAAGATAAGATAAGAGTACAGCAGGTGCAGAGAAAAATACAGGTAAGAAAAAAGCACAAACAAACGAAAAATGAAATATAAAGAGAAAAATAAGAATTTCTATATTTATATAAATGTTTGTATAAATATAGAATTGCTAATTAAATATATCCTTCTGAGACTCAGCATGGCATTTTTGTCCTCTGTTCTGTAGGGGACAAAAGTTTAACAGTTTTACTTTAAAAATGCTGTCCATTGCAAAGGACATTCCACTAAAAAACAAACAAATGAAAATAATTTTAAAAATGTTTCTGAAAAAACTGTTGCATTATGCAGTTTCTAATCAAGACAATTGTTGAATGTAAAAAAGCTGAAACGTTTACTTTCCTGGGTCTAAGGAGGACAAACATATGATTTACATATCTACACTGAATGTCCCTGGTGGACAGAGATGGAACTGCAGGTTTGACACGTTTTATCGGCTTTGTTTTTCAGGTCGAAACCTTTAACTGTAGTCATGTAGGATAATGAAATTAATAAATACATGCAGCTCTGACCATGTAAAACTGCTCCAGTGTTGAATTATCTGTTTTATAAAATAAAAGCACACATTTAAACCGCTTCGCTGAATAAATACGATGTATTCAGAACCATTTCCTGTTGTCTTTGATAATCTTTAGTCACATTAATCCATAAATGGTTTATGAAGTGGTGTGCACATCAAGGTTATAACAGTTTTGGATTTTTCATTAGAGTTTAGTTTTATTTAGTTTTGACTTTTTTTTCTCTAATTCAGTTCGTTTTAATTCATTTTTAGAGCAGGTTTGATAGTTTTTAATTAGTTTTTGTTATTTTCTAAATGCTTAGTTTTAGTTTAGTTGTAGTTTAGTTGTAGTTCAGTGGTCTCTTTTCTCTTCTTCTCTGTCGTTGTATTCAAATCAATCCCAGACAGGTCTCTGCTGCTTTAGTCTGCATGTTTCCAGGTAGAGTGGGGACCAGAAGACGACTGGAAACCACAAGTGAACACAAGTGACGGAGCAAAAAGTGTCGTATGGTGACAGCACAGAAAACTGAGAGAGTGAAATAAATCAATTTCATATCAATCCAACACTGACAAAGATGAAAACGAAGGGAATTTTATCCATAATTTTTATCTGTTTTAGTTAGTTTTGTAAACACACAATACAGTTTCAGTTAGTTATCGTTTTTTTTTCTTTTAATTATAGTTTTTTATTTCAGTTAACAAAAACGTTTTTTTCAGTTCTAGTTTTGGTCATTTCATTAGTTTTTGTTAATGATTCTAACCTTGGTGCACATGCTGTGGTGTGCAGGTTTCCAGGGTTGGAGGAGGTGAGTTAAACCCTCAGACATCTTCCTCTGACAGACCCCACAGTTCCGTTCTGCCTCACAGCCTTCGTTCAGTCGCTGCTCAGCCGAATGCTCAGACTCACAGAAGTGTTAAAGGTAATGGGAACCTCAGGAACAAGTGTGTGTTCGCACGACAGCGCACAGGGGGCCGGGGTCGCACACTCCCATTCTGTGGATTAATGAGGTAATTCTTGTAAATGGTCGGGTTTCTCATTAGCATACTGTAATGAGGTGAGCTGCCTTCTTCAGCGGCACCGGCGTTTACAGGAACATTCAGACAAAGAGACAACGTGACCTCCTGAACACACATGTAGGTCTGACTGTGAGTTCCACAGAGCAAACAGCTGTTCCACTGGACCATCTGTGGAGTCAGATGTTCAGAGGGACACGCATGGACCAGCACAGGAGCACAGGGAAGCACAGGGAAGCACAGGAGCACAGGGAAGCACAGGGAAGCACAGGAGCACAGGGAAGCACAGGGAAGCACAGGGAAGCACAGGGAACACAGGGAAGCACAGGGAAGCACAAGAGCACAGGGAAGCACAGGGAAGCACAGGAGCACAGGGAAGCACAGGGAAGCACAGGGAAGCACAGGAGCACAGGGAAGCACAGGGAAGCACAGGAGCACAGGGAAGCACAGGGAAGCACAGGAGCACAGGGAAGCACAGGGAAGCACAGGGAAGCACAGGGAACACAGGGAAGCACAGGGAAGCACAGGGAAGCACAAGAGCACAGGGAAGCACAGGGAAGCACAGGAGCACAGGGAAGCACAGGGAAGCACAGGGAACACAGGGAAGCACAGGGAAGCACAGGGAAGCACAAGAGCACAAGAGCACAGGGAAGCACAGGGAAGCACAGGGAAGCACAGGAGCACAGGGAAGCACAGGAGCACAGGGAAGCACAGGGAAGCACTATTTAGTACAGGGCTCTCAAACTCATTTTCTTTCAGGTTCCACATTCAGCCTGATCTGATCTGCAGTGGGTCAGACCAGTAAAATTATAACAGAATAACTGATAAATAATGACAACTCCAAATTTTTGTTTGTGTTTTAGTGCAAAAAACCCCCATTAAATTATGAAAATACTCACTTTTTTAAACTATCCAAACAAAAAAGCTGTGAATAACCTGAAAAAACTGAAATTTCTTAAGAAAAATCAGTGCAATTTTAACAATCTTCTTCCTCCACTTCTCATTAGTCCATGTGCATTCTGGATCAGATCTACAGACACTAAACACTGAGGAACAGGAAGAAAAGAGTTCAAACTGGACTGAATTTAATACAGACATTTCAGGTTGGTCATATTTGTTCAGGTTATTCACATTTTATTGGTACAGGAGAGTTTGGAAATGGAAATATTTTTATAATTTAATGTTATTTTTGCACTAAAACAAAGACAGAAATTGGAAGTTGACATTATTTACAGACATAATGTAATATTTTTTTCACATCAAACTGAGAAGAAAATCTGCAGTCATTCTTTTTTGTGGGTTCTTCTTCTGTTATTATTTGACTGTAGATCAGATTGGTCTGTGTGTGGAACCAACACTAAAATGAGTTCCACAGCCTGGACTGTGGAATTTTTGCACTTTGCTAATTCATCCCAGGGCCGGACTGGAACCTTCGGTGGGCCTCATTTGGCCCCCGGGCCGCATGTTTGAAACCCCTGATTTAGGAAGTGGGCTCTTCTGTGAAACTGGTCCTAAAAACAGGACAGAGGGGCTAAACCAGGGCTCTCAAACTCATTTTCTTTCAGGTTCCACATTCAGCCTGATTTGATCTGCAGTGGACTGGACCAGTAAAATAAGAACAGAATAACCTAGAAATAATGACAACTGCATGAAAATACTTACTTTTATAAACTATCAAAAACAAATGTGAATAACCTGAAAAAAATGAAAATTAAGAAAATTTAGTGCAAGTTTAACAGTATTCTGCCTCAGCTTCTCATTAGTCCATGTGCATTCTGGATCAGATCTACAGACACTAAACACTGAGGAACAGGAAGAAAAGAGTTCAAACTGGACTGAATTTAATACAGACATTTCAGGTTGGTCATATTTGTTCAGGTTATTCACATTTTATTGGTACAGGAGAGTTTGTAAATGTAAATATTTCCATAGTTTAATGTTATTTATTTTTTCGGAGGGCTGATCTGCCTTGGTGGAGGTCTGCGCTCTCTGAGGGCTTTTCTAGTTCCACCTGTTTTGACACTAAAACACACAGTAAAACAAAACCACTGAAGAAAAGGAACACAAGCACAAACTGACAGCAGCTTTCATGAACCTGAAACAGACGCAGATTCACAGCAGAACCTTTACCTGCAGAGGGGTTAAAGGGTTCATATGTGAACCTTGACCTGGGATTGGGCTCAGGGGTTATATCAGGGGTCTCAAACATGCGTCCCGGGAGCCAAATGCGGCCCACCGAAGGTTCCAGTCCGGCCCTGGGATGAATTTGCAAAGTGCAAAAATTCCACAGTCCAGGCTGTGGAACTCATTTTAGTTCAGGTTCCACACACAGACCAATCTGATCTACAGTCAAATAATAACAGCAGAAGAACCCACACAAAAGAATGACTGCAGATCTTCTTCTCGGTTTGATGAGAAAAAAAAAAAAAAAATCTTACATTATGCCTATAAATAATGACAACTTCAAATTTTTGTCTTTGTTTTAGTGCAAAAATAACATTAAACTATGAAAATATTTACATTTACAAACTATCCTGAAACAATAAAATGTGAATAACCTGAACAAATATGACCAACCTGAAATGTCTACAGAAAATTCAGTCCAGTTTGAACTCTTTTCTTCCTGTTCCTCAGTGTTTAGTGTCTTTGTAGATCTGATCCAGAATGCACATGGACTAATGAGAAGTGGAGGCAGAAGATTGTTAAAATTGCACTGATTTTTCTTAAGAACTTTCAGTTTTTCAGGTTAATCACATTTCTTTTGTTTGGATAGTTTATAAAAGTAAGTATTTTCATAATTTAATGTTATTTGTTGCATTAAAACACAGACAAAAATCTGGAGTTGTCATTATTTATAGGTTGTTCTGTTTTTATTTTACTGGTCTGGCCCACTGCAGATCAAAGGCTGAATTTGGAACCTGAAAGAAAATGAGTTTGACGCCCCTGGGTTAAAGGGTTCATATGTGAACCCTTACCTGGAATCAAGGGTTAAAGCACATGCGGCCCGGGGGCCAAATCTGGCCCCGCCACCAAAGGTTCCATTCTGGCCCTGCAGGATGAAAGTGCAAAAGTGAACCTGAACAGTCCAGGTCGTCCAAATCCTTTTGGTTCAGGTTCCACATACAGACCAATGTGATCTACAGGAAAAACAACAACACAATGAACCCAGAAATAATGACAACGACACATTTTCTATGTGAAAAATTATATGGAAAAAATTTAAGTGAAAAAAAATAAGATTACACTGTGAAAATATTTACATTTACAAAACTATTCATTCACAATAAAATGCAAATAAATGCATAAATAAAAACAAAGATGAACAACCTGAAATGTGCAATTGGAACAATATTCTGCCTGTTCTAAATGTTTGGTGCATTTATGGATCCACTGGGATCTGCAGTTGTGTTCAGAATAACAGATGGAATATTGGAGAAATTGTTCAAATTTTTGTTTGAAACTCCAGAGTTTTAACAATATTCTGCCTGTTCCCAAATGTTTATGGAACACTGTGTGTAAATATAAATGTATAATAAGTCCAGGCAGAATATTGTTAACATTGCACTAATTTTTCAAATGAAATTTCTGTTTTTTGAAGTTATTCACACATTTTTTGTAAGATGTAAATATTTTCATAGTTTAATTGGGTTTTTTTTTTGTACTAAAACAAAAAGAAAAACTTGGATTTATCATTATTTATAGGTTATTAAGTCATTATTTTACTGGTCTGGCCCGCTGCAGATCAAATTGGGCTGAATATGGAACTGAACCAGAATGGGTTTGACAAACCTGAGTTAAAGGGTTCACATGTGAACCTTTACCTGAATCAGGGCTCGGGGGTTAAAGGGTTAATGTTCTGCGTTCCTAATTAAAACCATGTTCGGATGCGGATCTGAACTCCTAAATGTGCTCCAGTCCAGGACTCTGCGGCTCTGGCTACAGGCTGTTGAAACGCTGCCTTTGCAGGTGATTTAAAGGATTTCCACACCACAGACTCATGCATCAGACGCACCAGCTCATATGTTCCTAATTAATGATCCTCTGAGCTGATGAATGTTCATGACGGAACATGTGGAAGGTTGTTTTTCTGGCGTCCATTTGTAGACGTAGGTGTGTGAGAGCTGATGGTCGGTCGACAGTACCAGTAAATACGGGTGTTTTCACGGCGTGCGTTGCCTTCAGATAATGTTCTGTCTCATTTGATCAGAACGAGCCCATAAAAGCAGCTGTGTTCCTTCAGCTGATAGGGCCAGGACAGCAGAGTGAGCGCCAAGATGCTGTAAAGTCTTACAGAGGTGATGTTTGGACAGAGCAGAGCCAGTGGGATCCTTCCATGTACCTGTCAGCCTCAAATGATGGCTGACTTCCTGTGGGCTCCAGAAACACTAATAGTCTCCAGCTGGACACCGAAACTCTGACTCTGAGTGTGTATTTACTTCAAACAGCAGGAAACTTTACACCTATGTTAGGTCAGAGGATGATTTAAACACATGTGAATATCTGCTGTCTTCACCTGGGGTGGGACTTTCCAGCAGAAACGAGGACTGAGCTGGACTACGGACGATTCAGAGTCAAACGGACGGTGTTTATCTGAAAAGGTGCACGTTAGTGTTGTCCAGTCAGGTTTAGAAGACTGAGGATGTTTAACATACCAGTGTGGGAGCCACAGGTCCCAGCTGCAGTGGTCTGATGAAGCCACACTGGTCCTGTCAGGGTCTGGGTCTGGGTCTGGGTCTGGGTCTGGGTCAGGGTCTGGGTCTGGGTCTGGGTCTGGGTCTGCTCCAGGTTTGTGCTGTTAAAGGAGGTTTTTCCTTCCACTGTCACCCACTGTTTGGTCCTGGAGGACTCTGTGGGTTCTGGACACTGGTTTGAGTGTGTGGTTTGGACCGGCTCTATATGCAAAGTGTCATGAGAAACCTTTTGTTATTTATTTATTTATTTATTTATTTATCTGTGTATTTAGTGTTTCTATTCCAACTGCTATTATTGCTTTATCATTATTATTCATTTCTTTTTACTCTTAATGTTACTGAAAGAAATGATGGTTATAGATATATATAACCATCATTTCTTACTTTTATGTCATTTTTATTTACCCCTCTACTTCATGGAAGGTATGCAAATGACATCCTTTTGTTTTGTTTAAAATAGAACTAGGTTAAGGTGAGGTCCTTCTACAAGCCTTTCAGGGTTTCAGACCTCACCTGCACATTTTCATACCCTTCTGTCTACTAAGACAGATATGTACATGTGTTTGTCTGATTTTATATTTGTATGTGCAAATACAAAAAAAAAAAAAAAAAAAAAGCATAGCTTGGGAATCACTGCCCCTAGTGCCCCGATCACTACTGTATATACTGTGTATGTGTGTGTGTGTGTGTGTATATATATGTGTATATATATATATATATATATATATATACATAAACATTTTAACATCACAAATTTCTGGTGACCCCACACATTCAAAACGGAGACTTTTTTTTAAATTCATTTGTTTTTGATCATGTAATAGTTTGCTATTTTATGTTGCAAATTAGTTTTTCTGGAGACTTCCAAATGGATTTTTCACAACATTTAACCTTTACCAAGTGAGTTTTCACTATTTGTTAGTTATCCTTTGCATTTTGCAGTGGAAATCACATATTTTCCTAAATTTAACCTCCTCAGACCCAGGAAATGAAAGCAAAGTACCAGCTTTTTTTGTTTTTTATTAAATCAGTGCCTATATTGGAAACATCCTGATGTAACAGTTTTTTCAGATGCAGTTTTTAACATTTTTATGGAATGTCCTTTGTGGTGGACAGTTTTCTTTTCTTTTTTTTTTGTACAAAGTTATGAAACTCTTGTCCACAAATGTGGACAGAAAACCCATAGCTGGGTCTGAGGAGGTTAATTTGCCAATTTATTATTATTATATCAAAACAAAGTAAATTGAAAGAAACCTTAGTTTTTCAGCAAAATATATAGTTAATTCTATATAGAAACATACATGTACAGCAGCGGTTCCAACCTTTTTTAATTCGTGACCTCATTTTAACATCACACATTCCTGGTGACCCCAGACATTCAAAATGGAGACTTTTTTTTCTAAAATTAATTTGTTTTTGATCATGTAATAATTTTCTATAGTCAAATACAGCTTAATTTTAGAGGACATTTAGTCTATATAATGTCTGTTATTGTGGACAGAGGCAGTAAATCCAGGTGTAGATTACTGCACAGAGGGTCAGGATCTGTCCAGTCAGTCCAGCTGGGATGTACAAGGAGCAAACTGAACAAATACTGAACAAACAAGAACTGAAACTATGAATTATGAAAGAGCTGCAGCATCTGAAACTGACCACAGTGAACATCTGACACACAAACAGAACCACAGTGCTGCAGTTTCACAACCACAGTTTGTCTGTTATGGATTGGGATTGTCTCTGTCAACTCACCATATATTTTTTATTAGTAAGTTATCTTTTTTTTTTTTTTTTTTATCAATTACTAGAAATTTCAGGCGACCCCATTTGAATTCCAGGCGACCCCATGTAGTGTCCTGACCCCAAGGTTGAAAACCACTGAGTTAGGTCATTATTCTCTGAGGCTAATGTTACGTACAGATGTGTAAATGATGGTCACATGGGCACAGACTCACACTGTCATTTCTGTAGAGTCCACAGTCCAGTCTCTTCAGCTGCTCTGGGAACTGCAGCTGATTCGACAGATGAAAACACACGTCTGTTTCCTACAAGTCCCACACACACTCTAGTCTGCATCCACCTTCTCCATGTAAAGGTGCAAACCCTTGGACATGAGCCGTTCCTGCCTGTGGTCGTCCTGTCTGCAGCTCCCATCAGCCCTGGGATGTTTCAACTGGAGGGAAATTAAACACTATCACTTGTTCTCTCCACCTCTGCTTAAAACATTTATTTCTGTTTTCCTCCACTTGTCAACGTTTCCTTCTCCTTTCTCTTGTAATCCTGCCACATGTCTGAAGGTGCAGATTTCCACTCAGTCCTCACATGTAGAATCACTGCTTTGATCTGATGAGAAAAGCTGGAACGTCTCCGTCTGGAGGTGGACTCCACTTTCCTTTAACTCAGGCTTTCCTTAGAACACAAACAACTCCACACTGAATATTTTACACCATTCAACAGTGTGTATAATCCATTAATTCGATTGTTTTTTTGTTTTTTTATTCAAATGTTTATTCAGAACAGTCTTATAAGATATTGTACATGACATCAATCATACAAAATACACTGGTTTCTTTTTTCAAGAAGAAAACAAAAGGGTATCAACACTAGTGGTGTAAGAAAATAGCAGTTCAGCAATATATCGCAATATTTCATTTCACAATACATAAGTACTGTATCAATATTTTTAGGTATTTATTGAAATGCAGATATGGTGGAGGTTCATTTTTGTTGTTTTGTTTTTCTTTTTTGTTTATATTTTATTTATTATAATTTAACACTCTTTTATTAAAGAATGTTAGTTCCTTTGTTGGGATTGCACAAAAATAAAGTTATGTTAGTTCTGAACAAATAGAATATAAACATTTGAACAGGATCTGAAACTGTAATGTCTGTAAAACAGAATTTAAATTTTAACAGGTAAATTTTGTGATATAACATTAGATCCTGTTGTGAACATATAACAATGTGTTTAGTATTTGTGCAGATTTCTGGTGGAATTCAATTCTTCAAGGAAATAATCATTTAACAAAAAAGAAACAAACAAAAAATAGCCTTTTTAACACTATCATGATATATTGTACTGTGATCTTACTATTGTGATTTGTATTGTATCGCCAGATTCTTGCCAAAACACAGCACTAATCAATAATGATCATTAAAAGGAAGAAAGAGAGAAAAAAAAAAGAAAAAAGGGTGCTATAAGTAAATTAAATAAGTTTGTAAAAAATGGATAGTAAAAATGTTACTAATAAGCCTGTACACTTAGCCAACCACACTTTCAGGAAACAAGACCAAAAAAAAAGGGCATGCATAAATACATATATATGTATACACCCAAAGCAGCATTCATAATCATAATACAAAGAAAAAAAAATTCTCTTGTTTTTAATCCAGAGCCAAACAGCCACTGGAACCCAAACCCATCTACTGGTCTAACCTGTTTAAGTTGTGAACCATTAAACCTGTCGATGTGTTGAAATACTTCAGGTTAAATCCTTTTTTCCATCAGACGTGTGTGGGTTTCTTGGAACGCTGTTGTTTTACCTTTTCTTTCTTCAGGTCGTTGCTGATAATCCACTTGTGAGCCTACTGACTGACAGTTCTCCAGGTCATGTTCAACCCATTACTATTTCAGTCTAATATATTCCAGTTTTTTTATTGAACAAGTATCGCAGTTGTCTCAAACTCTATATTAACTCAATATAACTCAGTATTTTATACTTTTGTGTCACCCTCAGACTTTTAGAAAGTTTCAAACTAAAGACACAAAACAGGCCGCATCAGTGACAGCTTATAAAGGGCAAAATGTAATGTTTAATTTTCATTGTTCATATTTGTTCAGGTTATTCACATTTAATTGACATAGGATAGTTTGTAAATGTAAATATTTTCATAATTTAACGTTATTTTTTGCACTAAAGCGAAGACAAAAAATTGAAGTTGTTAGATTTTTGGCTTAATTCAAGACTTTTTTTTTTTTACTTAATTGAAGCTTAATTCAAGCTAAATTTTTTTGCTTAATGCAATTCAAGACTGTGGAATTTTTGCACTTTGCGTGCATGTGTGTGTGTGTGTGTGTGTGTGTTTTCACGCTCTCGGGGCTGTGTGGGGGGTCAGCCCTGCAGGGTCCGGTCCACATTAAAGGCCCATGGTTGTGTTTTCCTTTCTTCCAGTGGGTTGTACCTGCAGCTGCTGTCAGAAGGTTAGGGACGGTCCCACTCCTCCAACTCAAACAGACAGGTTTAGAGTTTGGCAGTGGTTTAGGAAGCATTTGTAGTCACATGACACCTCTGTGTTTGGTGGCCCAAACTGGGCACAACCTGCTGGTGCTGATAAAAGTGCATTATGTCTATATTTACTGTAGAGCTGTGAAATGGTGTCCATATGGACATGTAAAATGTGGTGTAGAGCTGAAATGATTAACTGATTAATTCACTCAAATTGATTTAAAAAATTATTTGATCACAATTTTCCTGAATTGAAGCTTTGTTTCTTTAGTTTCTCTGCTGTTGAACATTGGTTCCACTGTTGTGTTTCACACGGACACTTATTGTGACGCACATGATGCCAGGACCAACCCCCAGTTGGATGTTAGTTCCATGTTCAGTTGGATCCAAATGGGTTTCAGACGGAAGAGATGGAACTGGACTGGTAAAGTGGTGTTTCTATCTATCTATCTATCTATCTATCTATCTATCTATCTATCTATCTATCTATCTATCTATCTATCTATCTATCTATCTATCTATCTATCTATCTATCTATCTATCTATCTATCTATCTATCTATCTATCTATCTATCTATCTATCTTTATACTATTGTTGTTGTTATTTCTACATAAATATTTTTTCTATATCCTTTTATACTTTTTGTGTTGTTGTTGCAGTTGGTTCTGGAATAAAGGAGTTGTTTGTCATTTTCAGACATGTCTGTTTCTTTTGTCTATTCAAATTTAACTGAATCAAAGAAAACAATAGATTAATCAACTACAAAATAGTGCGGTATACACTGATCAGCATACAGTATACAGTACACAGTATATAGTATATAGTATTCAGTATATAGTATATAGTATTCAGTATATAGTATATAGTATTCAGTATATAGTACACAGTATATAGTATACAGTATACAGTCCTTTACACATATCAGAGTCTTCTATGCAGAACATATTAATATTACTCACTTACAGGGGCAGGGCTGTGCACTAAAGACAGAAGAGTTCGTGTTGCATTCAGGGGCTCCTCCTGAGGTAGGACTAGTAAACTTCCTTCTAGAACAAATGCAAATATTTGACTTACAGATTTTCAGATGGCAGCCAATCAGACCACATCAGACCTGTTCAGGACCAGATAAGTGGTTCTGACGGGCTCACATACAGACAGTCCAAGTGGAAAACACTGAAGATCAAATGTGGCAGATCCTTCTGGTTCCCACACCAGAACTACACATCTGTACACATGTGTACACATCTGTACACATCTGCACACACGTGTACAGATGTGTACAGATGTGTATGGAGGGACAATCTACGATGAGCTGTCATCCACAAACACACAGGACATGTTTCTGCTTTTATTAGACAAGAATAAAACTAGTTTTAGTCAAACCTCTCAACTGTACGTTTGTGCAGGAACATATGATCTAATCTGTGTCTTCCACTGTTATCCAATGCTCACACACACACACACACACACACACACACACACACACACACACACACACAGATTTGGGCAGGAAGGGCTTGGGTTTCATGCTTCCTGTGCTCTATTCCCCAGGCTCTGAGCTCACGTCTTGATGTGAACTGTTCCCAGTTTCCTGCAGCGTGCAGGTGAGCGTGCGGCTGCAAAACTGTGTTTTTACTGGGAAAAGAAAAAAATGTCTTTGGACAGAATTGGCAGCGTTTTCCTCTTTTTCAAACTAATAGTCCGGCTCTTCTAGCTTTGGCTAAAAACACCCTGTTCACTCAGTCATAGATTGAGTCTACTTTGAAATACTAGAGTCAGGTCTAATCCAGGACAGATCCTCCCTGACGAAGGCCTGAAGCTGACATTTATAGACCTAACACTATTACAGCTGCAGCTATCGATTATTTTGTAATCGATTAATCTATTGATTATTGTCTTTGATTTGATTAAATGATTATCTGAATAAGCAAAAAAAAAAAAAAAAAAAACAGACGTGTGTGAAAATGACAAACAACTGAACCAGCTGAAACAACAACCACAAAAAGAATAAAAATAAAATATATAGTATGGAATATAAATATAGATATAAAATACATAAAATCAACAACAATAACAACAGTATAAAAGTGTATAAAAATGATAGTTTTCTGAAGCTTTGTTGCAAAGTGCATTGTGGGAATGTGAGTTCCTGCTTCAGCAGTTTGTCTGTGTTGGTGAGTGTTGAACCCAAATGTGTCCTTTACCTCCATCCACCCACTAGACTCATTCTATAAAACCACCCTGGTGGACTGGAGGAGTTTACGGTGCAGCCATCTGGGGCGTTTTCTTGACAAATGTGAGAAACCGCTTTCACTTCCCACAATGCACTTCACAACAACATTTTTGAAAAGGTCCGAGTGCCGTTTGGGTTTGTTCTGTAAACAGGTGGACTGTGTTTCTGATGGAGTCATCTACGAAGGTGTTCAGTGATGGAAGTGATCCAGGAGCAGAAGCACAGACAGACTCAGAGGGAATATGGATCTGACTGGGGCTGGACTCATTTGGACAAACATCTGGGACCAAAGTCAGACGCTGCTTTAACTCAACTGTACATGTTCAGAGTTATGCTGCGTTCCAGGTTGTTTTTTGAGCCTGTAAGTCAGGACTTCAAACCCCGACAAGGTTATTATCGTTAGCGAAAACTAACGAAATGATGAAAACTAGAATTGAAAAAACATTTTTGTTAACTGAAATAAATAAAAACTATAATTAAAAGAAAAAAAAGATGATTAACTGAAACTGTATTGTGTACTTATAAAACTAATTAAAACATAAAAATTATGGCTAAAGTTCCCTTCATTTTCATCAATGGTGTTTGGATATGAAATTGATTTATTTCACTCCATCAGTTTTAGCTGTTGGCTCCATATGGTCCTTCACAGTCTGTCACCTGCTGTAGAGTGGTCTTCTGGTTAACAAACCTCCTGCCCCCTCAAATTAAAGTTTCTGAAGGTAGGGAAAAGGAAAACTAGCTGCACAACAGCAGGAGGCTTAGACGAATTAGTAAAGCATCTATAAGTTTCACTTTCACTTCATGGTCCAGTAGTGACGCGTGAGTGGTTTTTTTCAACCTGTGGGGCTTTTGTGGAATTATTTGACCCAACCCGCCCTGCAAATAAACTGACATTCTTTTGACCCACCACGACCTGCGAGTAACCCGCTGACCCGCGCATCACAAACGTACGGCACGAAATGCACCCCCATACAACCCCTGGATGGACCTGTATACAGACGCGCTACAGCAGTGGTAAACATACGGCCTGTGGGCCAAAACCGGCCCACCAAAGGTTCTAATTGGTCCCACAGTATGAATTTGGAAAGTGCAGAAATGATCCTAAAGTTATTAAGAGTCAAAGGTGTCATAGTTGTTTTAGTTCAGGTTCCACATTCAGCCCAACTGTGATCTACAGTAAAATAATAGTATAATAACCTATAAATAATGACTCCAAATTTAAATCAAAGTTTCTTTGTAAAAAGTTGGTATCAGATCAGTATCAGATCGGTATCGGCAAAACTAATCCTAATCCTGTCTCTCATAGAATAGACTTTAAAATTCTCTTGCTAGCATATAAAGCACGGAATGGTTTAGGCCCAAAATCCATCAGAGACCTTCTAGTCCAGTCTGAACCATCCAGTCCACTCAGGTGGTCTGGTGCAGGTCCGCTCTGGGTTCCAAAAGTCAGAACTAAACCTGGAGAATCAGCGTTCAGTTTCTATGCTCCATATATCTGGAACAAACTACCAGAAAATATCAGGTCTGCTGAGAGTCTGAGTTCTTTTAAGTCCAGGTTCCAGACTCACCTGTGACTGAAAGGCTTTGGACTTTTTACATTTTATATTCTCCTTCAAAACTCTGCACTGCAGCTCACCTTTTACATGTTTCTTTTATAATGTTTTAAATGTTTCTTTTTCCCTGTCGTTGTATTTCAGTGTCCTGTGTGAAGCACCTTGAATTGCCTTGTTGCTGAAATGTGCAATACAAATAAACTTGCCTTGCCTAAAAAAACTAAGTGAGTGTTGCATTGAATTTTCTGCATTTAAACCATTCTAGATCTTTCCCATTGAACTGTTGGTGGACACTTAAAGACAAACATGAAGCTGTTGTTCGACTTTTGTGTTGTCCTTTTCAGAGTGCAGACCTGCTGCAGTGGGAGCTGTTGTTTGTCTGAATGGAACTCTGATAAAACATGAGCGTAAATGCTGACTGTGTTTCCTGTAGATCTGGCCCTGGAGCAGCAGCACATCCAAACGGGTTCCTTCTTCCAGTAAATCTCTGTTTCCCATATCCTCTGTGTTCCCTCCTGTCTCCTTCCCTTTCCTCTGTGTTTCTTTGACTCGCTCGTCCTCCTCTTTTAATGCTGCTGAGGTACTCTCATCTGTCTTTACGATGTGCTCGTAACGATGCCTTGGGGCTCACCTTCTGACTGTTGATCTTCTCCTCCAAACAGACGCAGACCTGCTTCGCTGGGCAAAACATTTGAAGGCAGAGCTGAATTACAAAACCTGCCTTTCAGTTTTAGACACGGTGATGTGTAGAAATGTGTGGAAATGTATGTGGGACACTCACACAAAATACTGAGAATATACAAGCCTGGAGGTAAAGAGTACTGGAGGGGAAGAAGAAGAAGAAGAAGAAGAAGAAGAAGAAGAGGGAGGGAACTGAGCACTTACCTTTGGTTCACGGAAGAAAAGTGAACTGAACACACACACACACACACACACACACACACACACACACACACTTGCTGTCTTGCTACTGATCTTTCAATGATATCATTCAAACATTCTTCAGATTTGATTACAAAGTTTGTGCAAAGCGCTAAAAGGTACTCCACAGGGTTCAATCCTGGGACCTGTTTCATTCCAGGGTGATAATAGTTCTGGATTTTTCATTCTAGTTTAGTTTTATTTAGTTTGGACTTTTTTTTCTCTAACTCAGTTAGTTTTCATTTGTTTTTAGAGCAGGTTTTCTAGTTTGTGTTAGTTTTCATTTTTTTCCCAAATGCTTAGTTTTTGTTTAGTTTTAGTATTCATTTTAGTTTTGTCGTCTCTTTTCTCTTCTTCTTTGCTGTCAAATTCAAATAAATCCCAGACAGGACTCTGCTGCTTTCTCCCAACTTTAGTCTCCATGTTTCCAGGTAGAGTGGGGACCAGAAGACGACTGGAAACCACAAGTGAACACAAGTGACGGACGATGATGTACCATATGGTGCTGCTAGCTAAAATTGCTAGACTGAAATAAATCGCTTTCGTATCAATCTGACATTGAAAAAGACAAAAATGAAGGGAATTTTATCCATAATTTTTATACATTTTAGTTTTGTGAGCACACAATGCACTTTCAGTTAGTTATCGTTTTTTCTTTTAATTATAGTTTTTATTTATTTCAGTTAACGAAAATGTTTTTTTAAATTGTAGTTTTCGTCATTTTGTTAGTTTTTGTTAACGATAATAACCTTGACACACACACACACACAGACACACACACACACACACTTTCTGTCTTTCTAGTGTTGCTACTGATCTTTCACCGCTATCATTTAAGCATTCTTCAGATTTGATGAAATCCCAACGATTACAAAGTTTGTACAAAGTGTGAAAGGTACTCCACAGGGTTCAATCCTGGGACCTGTTTCATTCACTTGTTAAATGATGATAATGTGTATTTTATGCTGATGATACTATCTTATACTGTAAACACTTTACTGTAGACCTGAAACTATTACGACTTGAATCAATGGAAAAAAAAAAAAAAAAATTCGATTCCAATTTTCCTGAATCAAAGCTTTGTTCCCTTAATTTCTCTGCTGTGATACATTGGTTCCACGGTTGTGTTTCACACGGACGCTTATTGTGACGCACATGACGCCAGGATCAACACACAGTTGTATGTTAGTTCCATCTTTTTGCTTGCGTGTTTGTTCTTTGTTTGCCCTTTTGTATTAGTTCTGGATCTGTTCTATAACTGTATTTGCCCTTTTGTCGTGTGTTTGTTTCTTGGACACTTACTGTAATGTGTTTTTGAGTACCTAGAAAAGTGCTATATAAACCGATGTATTATTATTATTATTATTATTATTATTATTATTATTATCTTCAGTTGTCGGTAAATTAGTAAGTTGGATCCACATTTGCTGAAGACTGCAGTGACATATTGTTTGCTGATTGTTATTATACATGGATTTTTTTTATATAACCTTTTATATAACCATAAATAACCTTTTATTTTACTTTTATACTTTTTGTGGTCGTTGTTTCAGTTGGTTCTGAATAAAGGATAAGTTGTCATTTTCAGACATGCCTTTTTCACATTTTTACTATTTTTTTCATCTATTCAATTAATCGTTGAATCGAATCAAAGAACATAATTGACAGCTGCCGCTCTACAACTGATCTTTCAAAAACACTATTCTGTTGATCATTCTTTGCATTTAAACTTTCTTCAGATTTGATGAAATTCCAATGATTGTAGAGTTTGTGCAAAAAGCAAAAGGTACTCCACAAGGCACAGTCCTGGGACCTTTTTAAATGATCATTAATGATTGTAATTAATATTTTATGCTGATGATACTCTCTTATAATGTACACACTGTAGCTGCTCAAACCTGTCAGCACTGAAATCCTGTTTTACAAGTTGAACTCAATAATCATTAACTAGTTCTTGGCACAGATGAATTTTGATTCATGTTATTTTCTTGCGGCAAAATAATATAGTAATGTTATTTGTACTAAGAGACATTTGGGCAGGAGCCTTTGGGGTCATTTTTTTAGTATAAATGTGCAGGGTACCAGTCATAAGTCCATGTAAGTCCTCAGACCTCATAAATCTACAATATGGGCCTGGGGAAGTCCTGATGGTCCTTTGGTTTTTAGAAGCTGTTTTTTTTTTTTTTTTTTTTTTTTACCCCTGAAATGGTTGTTTTTCCTGCTGTCCATACATCACATATATCCAGATTGGATCTAAATGCACAGATAAATGCATATGTTGTGGTCGTTAGAACTTTCCTCAACTAACAAACACAATGATGGACTTTTACACAGAACTGGATACAGACTGTCAGGTTGAACGTGTTTACACTGTGTGACAAAAAAGATCATGTGTCAGTGAACTGAAGGAAGTCAATTCACTGTAGCATTTTAAGCATTTGTAGCATTTTAAGATAAGATAAAATAAGATAAGACAAGATAAGATAAGACAAGGCAAGATAAGACAAAATAAGATAAGGTAAGATAAGACGAGATAAGATAAGACAAGATAAGATGAGGTAAGATAAGATGAGACAAGATAAGGAAAGACGAGACAAGATAAGACGAAACGAGACAAGATAAGGTAAGATAAGATGAGACAAGATAAGATAAGACAAGAAAAGACGAGACAAAACAAGATAAGATAAAGTAAAATAAGATGAGACAAAATAAGATAAGACAAGATAAGATAAGACGAGACAAGATAAGATAAGGTAAGATAAGATGAGACAAGATAAGATAAGACAAGACAAGATAAGACGAGATGAGACAAGATAAGATAAGATAAGACAAGATAAGATAAGACGAGATGAGATAAGACAAGATAAGATAAGACATTTCACAGTTAACAGCGGCAACATACAACAAGTAAATCCAGAGAAAAAGACAGAAAAACCACAAATGAGTGAAAAATTAAATATAACCAAAAAAACATAAGAAATATGTTATTCATATAAATATTTATCTAAATATAGAATTAAGGTTTGAATATTATGTACATATGAACATTGTGGTTGCACATGCACATGGTGTGATATGGGGGTGGGGGTTTACAGTAAACTGTTACAGAGTATAATGGCTGTGGGGGGGGGGGGGGGGGGGGGGGGCTGCTGTATTGATTGACCAGTAAAACCCATGGAGTCGGATCAATGGCAGTGGATGGACACACTGGGTTTATGTTCAGTTAATGATGTTTTCTGTAACCTTTGCATTTACTCTGCACTTCTATGAACGTCTACATAATCAGTAAATGAAAAAGCCTGATTTCCATGGATAATATTAGAAATGATGACAATTTAGTCAGGAAAAGTTAAATGAGGAGAGCAGTTCATGTGGAAGGTAACACAAAAACAGTAGTAGGTGTGTAAGGGTTAAACCTGGTTCCAGTCCATGTTCTAATGGAAGTGTAGTGACGTGTGCAGGTTGACAGCTGTGAAGCATCCGTCCAGTTTTCATTAGAGCCTTTGTGCAAATGCTATAATTAAGAAAAGGCTCCGACATGTGTCATCCCATTAAAGTGTTTTCCATTTAGTTTCAAGACAGATATATGATGACATGTCCTCCAACACAGATGATCATCCTAAACTGAAGACTGAAGACCTGTTTTCTGCATTTAGAGTCTGGAAAAAGCACTAAAGAACCTCAGGTACACAGAAAAAAAAACAAACCCTACGGCAACAAAGGAGCTGACCTGCTCTGAATACCTCAGTGAGGCAGCCAATGCTAAATATAGCCAGGAGATGCATGTCCGTCATACCCCCCCCCCCACCCCCACCCCCACCCCCGCCCCCTCCAGCCCTTATCTTAATTATTTCCAGACCTCTCAGTCTCCATCCAAACACACACATTAGAACTAACACAAAGAAAGCAGAAAGCCCAGTGTTGTGTTTACAGGCCTGCTGATCTTCAGGGTGTGGAAGGGTATTTACACCAGTGTCTACACCATAAGTGGGGTTTTTAGTTTTGTTTCATATTTTATTCATAGATTTTCAACATATAAACAGGTTATGAAATTAGCAAAATAGAACAAGTAAAAAATAAAACACAAAAATACAGCAAAAAAAGGGAAAGGAAAAGCCTGCTCATACAAAATACAGGGTGGGGAAGCAACATGTACAATATTTTGAGGCAGGGATTGAAAGACAGTGTATGACCAATTAGTTTATTGAAAGTCATGAGAATTTATTTGCCACAAGAAAATGTCCATAATAGAAAATGTTTTTATTCTATGTGTCCTCCTTCTTTCTCAATAACTGCCTTCACACGCTTCCTGAAACTTGCGCAAGTGTTCCTCAAATATTCAGGTGACAACTTCTCCCATTCTTCTTTAATAGTATCTTCCAGACTTTCTGGTAATAGTTTTGCTCATAGTCATTCTCTTCTTTCCATTATAAACAGTCTTTATGGACACTCCAACTATTTTTGAAATCTCCTTTGGTGTGACGAGTGCATTCAGCAAATCACACACTCTTTGACGTTTGCTTTCCTGATTACTCATATGGGCAAAAGTTTCTGAAAAGGTATGGATAATAGTGTTAGGTATGATTATGACATCAGTATATGTTTGGTTTCAAAACAATTGACGTAGTGCCTGCTGAGAAAAAACAACTAAATGTTCATTGTACATTTTGCTTCCCCACCCTGTGCATGTGATTGGATGTCATGTCCAAAGCACCAGTTATTGTTAAACTCAGAAGAATACGATGACAAAGAGGAATATACAGACACATACAACAGCGAGGTCACTCCTGACAAATACTGTCAAAGTGACCGTCACATCCGATCAAAGGTTTCAGAGTTAAGAGAGACATGGTGTTGAATCCTTTCCATGTGTGTAATGTAGCAAGACCGTTACGAAATTAGAGACACGCACATTATGTTTTAAAGTGTTTATTTTTTGTTGTGTCGCTCTTGGTGGAAATGTGGTCTGGAAAATGGAGGAAAAGAACAGGTATCATTGAAGACAGATGGGGGAATTGTATAGAAGATTAACTTGCCTGAGTCCCAGGTGTTCCGGCAAAAAGAGTCCCCAGGGAGCCGGAGCACCTTTAAGAAGGTTCCAGGAGGGACCACTGAGGCAACATAGATAGATAGATAGATAGATAGATAGATAGATAGATAGATAGATAGATAGATAGATAGATAGATAGATAGATAGATAGATAGATAGATAGATAGATAGATAGATAGATAGATAGATAGATAGATAGATAGATAGATAGATAGATAGGCTTTATTTCAGACTCATAGTCCACATTAAAAAGCAAATTAAAGTGATTTATCACCATTTATTCTAATATTATCCTCTGTATTTTGCATTTTTCAGTGAAAATCAGGAATTTTTCTCTATTTAATTCACTGATCATGTAGATGTTGTGGTTCAGTACTAAAATTAGGAAATAGTATTGTTTGATTCTTGTATTAAGTTAGTGATCAAGGTGTAAAAGCACTGAGGGGTTGGATTAAATAAGTTTATACTTCTTCCTACTCCTTTTCGACCATGCAAAATTCAGACTTGTATGTGCTTGAAGATAGATTCTGTTCATTTAAATGTTTTCATTTTGTTTTGTTTTATTTTGTTTCTTTGCATGTTATAAATAAATAAATAAATAAATAAATAAATAAATAAATGTTCATAAAAGTTCAGGAGAAAGTTGAGGGTTATTACACAGAAACAGAGAAAACTGAAGAAAATGTGACTTTTTCAGTATCAATAACTGAATGTAAACAAGTGTCTCCATCCACTGTCATTGATCCAACTGCATTTTATACCAGTTTTTTCCATGTATTGATAAGTTTAATGTTTCAGAAGTTATTCATCATTTTAGATCAGACGATGCTTTTGGTGTCAGAGGATGTTTGGGTCTTTGAGGATGGATGGATGGATGGATGGATGGATGGATGGATGGATGGATGGATGGATGGATGGATGGATGGATGGATGGATAGATAGATAGATAGATAGATAGATAGATAGATAGATAGATAGATAGATAGATAGATAGATAGATAGATAGATAGATAGATAGATAGATAGATAGATAGATAGATAGATAGATAGATAGATAGATAGATAGATAGATAGGCTTCATTTCAGACTCATGGTCCACATTAAAAAGCGAACAGATAAATACAAACACAATAAAAAACACAAACCCCTCTCTACTTTCCAGAGGCAGTCATCCCAGTGTTTCCAGAACAGATGTGTAACCTACAGCACTATAGGCAGGATTTGTCAGCAATAAAATGACAGTATTTTCTGAGTGATTCAGGCGACGCATACATTTAAACATCAGGTTTCTCAGCACAGCATGCAATGACTTTACATGATTAGACAGAAACAGTTCACTGGCACTGGTCCATCTGAGCTGTTTCAGTAAAAGTCTTAGAGCATCATTGTATCCACTGTCAGTCTGTGGAAGCTGGCCTTTTCTAGTTGCCCCACACATGTGCTGTGTACACAGGGGTGCAGGACGCTCTGAACAGGGTCAGTTCCACCTGGACAGACCAGACCAGAACTTCCCTGACAGTATGTTTGCTTGTGCGTACAACATCTGGCACAGACGATCCATGTCCTGGTCATGTGACAGCTGATCTGCGATGGTGTGACCCAGGTACCTGACAGCATTGCATACGTTCAAGATATTCCCAGTTAACTTCAAGTCAGGAAACTTCCCAGATCCGTCCTCTTTGGTCCGACAAATCATAATCACACTTTTAGCCGAGTTGAACTTCACATCATGCAGTTCCCCTGAAAGGATAGCAGGGGTGTTTTAAATGAACGGCCTATTAAAATAGATTATTCTAGAATTGTCCACTGTTAATTTCATAAAGTAGATATTTTTATATGTTGTTAATGTGGTAAATAGCTGAACTGTTGGGAAATTTTTATCTTTACATAATTAAGTGGGGGGATGGTAACCTTAGCTGTGTCTTCGGTATAGGATAGGCTTGGGGACAGACCAGCTGATAAAGGCTGCTCTTCTTCACTGTGTGGGGGGGGGGGATGCTGCCTGGACTGGACACTGATGGGGTTTTTGACAGATAGTAGATTTAACTCCTAACCGGTCTCTTTTTGCAAATACTTTTCCCTTCGTTTGGTGAGAATGAGTAAAGAACACTACGGTCTGCACCTGGACGTGTTGCCTCAGCTCTGCTCTGTTCCTCTGTGCCGCTAACCAACAGGCCTACCGACGACACCTGACCTTTTTTTTTTACCTCTGGCAGTTCGCTGCTTACCTTTGTACCATTTACAGCTGGTCATTGGACTGGAACTGCTGGAATTTCAATACAAAACTGGAAAAATTGGCGTGTTCTAAAACTTTTGAGCGGTAGTGTATGTGTTATCGTATTGTGTTTATGCAAATCATATTATATTTGTTCATAATAATATAAAGCCAGAAACCAAATGATTTAATAATAAGTATCAGTCATATTATGGTATATAATATAGATCTGATTAGACTAGGAAGGTTATTATTGTTTTTGTAAGTTATCCTTCTCACTCCTTTTTGAATATGTATGATATGTCTTATGTTTAAGTGTTTTATTTTCATTATTTTCTTCTGTTTTGACTTTCATATTCAGAATACATACATCTATAACTGCTGGTTATTGAATGTGTCCACACTTCGTACTGATGTCCACAGCAGGTTTATTCTTCACAGAAGATAATGCGACGGTACACCGTGAAAACGAACTCCAACAAGAAAATTAAACATGGTTTTACTTAAACGTATAACAATAGTTTTTTGTTCACATAAAGATCTGTCTTTTCCTCCCACGTTGTCCTTCGCTTCCATGTTGGAGGTCACATGACAAAACATGAACTTTGACCAGGAGGAACTTACTTAGTGCCAAATACTTATTTGATTTAACAAAACAACTTAACTTACAACAAATCAGATAATTCAATAATATGTACAAAATAAAATTAACCCAAAAAATCTAAAATATAATGATTAGATTAATAAACTACTGTGTTGCCATAGCAACTTGATGACCTGAAACTCTATCCGTTACAACACCAATCAATCAAAAAGTGACTGCCACATCCGATCAAAGGTTTCAGAGCTCAGAGACGCTGTGTTGAATCCTGTCCATGTGGAACAGACGAGTCTCTTGTGAAATCCAGGCCTGGACAGAAGGCGCCTCGTCACTCCTCCAGTGAATTCAAATAATCCTCTTAGCTAGAACCACACCGGATTGTTTTGTTTTATGAGTCACATTTGTTAAAGTGGAAAGATGGCAGGAGCTGCCTAGGATCTGGATCTGGAGGAATGATGCAATCCTAGACCTCAGAAAAGAAAAGAAATGAAAAAATCAGACCAGTGTACAGATGAGTGTAAGCACAGACTGTGCAGGTATTTAAATGAAAGGAAACTGAGAGTCATATGGGGGGGGTTTAGAAAATATCTTATCTGCAATATATTGTGATATTTCATTTCACGATACTGTATCGATATTAAAAAGTACTGTATCGATAGTTTTTAGGGATTTCTTCAACTGCAGATATTGCAGAGGTTCATTTTTGATTCTTGTTTTTCTTTTTGTTTATATTTTATTTATTATTATTTAACACTGTTTTATTAAATAATAGTTATTTGAAGCATCCTAAAGGCACATTTTACTGTCTGAGAGGCAGATGGGAGTTCCTTTGTTGGGATTGGACAAAAATCCTGTTCTGATGTTAGTTGTGAACTAATAGAATCTGAACATTTGAACAGGATCTGAAACTGGAATGTCTGTAAAACAGAACTTCAGTTTGAACACAGGAACATTTTGTGATAGAACATTAGATCCTGTTGGGATCAAATACAAATGTGTTTAGTATTTGTGCAGATTTCTGGTGTAATTCAATTCTTCCAGGAAATAATCATTTAAAAAAAAAGAAACAGACAAAAAAATTGCCTTTTTAACAGTATCATGATATATTGTGATATATCATATCATGGCCCTAGTATTGTGATTTGTATCGTATTGCCAGATTCTGGCCGATACACAGCCTTAGTCGGGGGTGGGGTGGGAAAAGTTCCTGTAATATTTCTGTTTTGTTTTGATTTTGATTATTTTTATTTCTTCTTTTCTCTTCTTCTGTTTAAAAATCCTCCCTGTGTGGTGTATCTGTAAGTTTACACATTTATGTACGTTCCTTCTGTAAAATGCACCTTCTCTCACTGTAAAGAACTGTAGACATTTCCCAAATACCATAAACATCCTGTAAAAACTTCCATTAATAAAAACAAATCTTTTAAAACAAAACAGATATATATCAGACCAGAACTGGTTAAACCCATAAACACCCAAACATCCACCGGTGACCTGAACCATCTACTGATCTAAACGGTTTAATACCTGCTGATCCACTAATCCTGTCAATCCATGTCAATAATTGGTGTCAAATACAGTTCTTCATCTTTTCATGGTCATCAGATATGACCCATTTGGATGCTCAGAGTCTCTGTAGTTACCGTGGAAACACCGTCATCTGCTACAACATTGCTTCACCAGTCAAACCCATGGAGTTGGATCAGTGCCAGTGGATGGACACGCTGGGTTTATGTTCAGTTAACGATGTTTCTGTAACCTTTGAATTTACTCTGCGCTTCTATGAACATCTACATAATCAGTAAATGAAAAAGCCAGATTTCCATGGATAATATTTTAAGAAATTATGACAAATTAGTTAGGAAAAGTTACATGTAGAGAGCAATTCATTTGGAAGGCAACACAAGAACAGTTGTAGGTGTGTGAGGGTTAAACCTGGTTCAGTCCAGGTTCTAATGTAACTGGGTTTATCTTCAGTTCATGACAGATTAGACTGAAAAAGTCACTTTTCTTCAGTTTTCTCTGATTCTGATAAAAATAATCATCAACTTTAATCTGAGCTTTAATGAAAAGTATAAATATAGCAAAATACATGATTTTCTCTGAAAAAAATGCAGAATACAGAGAAAAATATTGTAATAAATGGTGATAAATCATTTCAACTAGAAAAGCACTCGGAGCGCAGACCTCCACCAAGGCAGATCAGCCCCCCGCCTCAAAAATGTAATCATTTGATCCTTGTGCCAGTGTAAACATTTCCTGAAAATTTCCTCAAAATCCATCCAGAACTTTTTGAGTTATCTTACCAACAGACAAACAAACAAACAAACAAACAAACAAACAAACAGACAGACAGACAGACAGACAGACAGACAGACAGACAGACAAACAAAGACAAACAAACAAAGACAAACAAACAAGTAGACAAACAAACAGACAAACAAACAAACAAACAAACAAACAAACAGACAGACAGACAGACAGACAGACAAACAAAGACAAACAAACAAAGACAAACAAACAAGTAGACAAACAAACAGACAAACAAACAAACAAAGACAGACAAACAAAGACAAACAAACAAAGACAAACAGACAGACAAACAAACAAGTAGACAAACAAACAGACAGACAAATAAAAACAAACAAACAAAGACAAACAAACAAACAAACAAAGACAAACAAACAAAGATAGACAAACAAAGACAAACAAACAAAGACAAACAAACAAACAAAGACAAACAAACAAACAAAGATAAACAAACAGACAAACAAACAAACAAACAGACAAAGATGAACAAACAAACAGACAAAGATAAACAAACAAACAGACAAACATACAGACAGACAGACAAACCCTGATGAAAACATAACCTCCCTGGCAGAGTTAAAAAGGTTAACTCTGGAGCGACGTATTTGTGAACTTCCCCAGTCGTAGCTCTGGGTCTTTGTGGCTTCATTCGGGGCAGAACTAAAACAGCTGACCCAAGGTTCCCTCCACTGAACAATAAGTGAGTTTTAACACAAAAGGAAACACAACTATTTTTTGTTTTAACTTCCAGATGAATTCCTCTGTACATTTAACCAACACTAAATGATTTATCAGCGTTTATTATAATATTATCTCATGCATTATTTTCAGTAAAATCATGTATTTCGATATAATTTCATTTACTGAACATGTAGGTGTTCAGAAAAACTCAGTAAATTCACAGATTATTTTATCAAAACAGAGAAAATTGAAGGAAACATGACTTTTCCAGCAAAATATATTATTAATTTGATATATAAAGCAAGTGTGTAAATACATGAACCAGTGCAGCAGAATGACTTTCCATGTTCACTACAGACTCTATAATGGATGCATCTGTAAACACATCTGATGCTGATGAAAAGCTCAGAAACTGCATTTTACCTGAATTATTTCACTGTATTAATAGAATTAGTGGTTCAGCAGTAATTCAACATTTTAGATTAGCAGATGCTTTTGGGTCTTTAAGGGTTAAATGCAGTTTTCTCACCTTTCTAGACTGCTTTGGTTTCCATTGATTTCCTTTGAAGGACGGTGAGCGGGCTCTTTACACTCTTATCATAATAGAATTCAACTGTACATTAAAACCCATTATTATTATCAGCGTTTAAGGCTCAAATATCTGCATTTCTGAATAAGAAGAAGCAGCACAGCTGTTCAAATCCATCCAAGAATAAATATAAGACTCTCAAATATAATATCCTATTCAGTACAGTTCTAGTGTTTTTATTTTCTTATTTAATCAGATGGCGTTCTCCTTAAAGTGAAAACCTCCTTTGTCATATAAAGTCATGTACAATAAAAGATAGAGGACCAAGAATATTATTTTCTCAGTCTTTTAAAATAGCGTGAATACCCCAAAAATAATGATTTCTGACAGTTTCAGGTTTTTCTGTAAATTATTCCATGAAGAGTAGACATCACATCTAAAAGCTTTTTTTTTTTTTTTTTTCCAAACTCTGTTCCAAGTCTGGAGATGTCAAGTTCTGCAAGTTTCTTTTTGATACTTTTACATAATCAGTGATGTCAAACTTTTCCAAAGTACACCATCGACCTGTTCCTCTACAAATTTGCCTACAAATGTGTTTATATCAGTGTTACTGAGCACTTACATATATCCTGTTCATCTGCTGATTATGGCTGTCAGCCAATAAAAACACACGCTACAAACGGAACAAAAAGACAAAAAAAAAAAAAGACTTAAAAATAGATTCTCACAAATACTGTTTTAACAGTGGGAGAGAAAAGATATGGATCTATGGTGATTCATTCATTCATTGCTAGATATGAAATTATTAATCAATAAATCTACTCACATCAATAAAAAAAAAAAAAAAAAAAAAAAAAAAAAAATTCAGTTACAGCAGTGTTTTTCAACCTTGGGGTGGGGAGCCCACATGGGGCCGCCTGGAATTCAAATGGGGTCGCTTGAAATTTCTAGTAATTGATAAAAAATTAAAACTTACTAATGAAAATTTACATTATATAGCCTAAATGTTGCCCAAAATTGACATTTATTTGCAATATATAATAGCAAACTATTACATTATCAAAAAAAAAAAAAAGAATTTTAGCAAATAAAATGTCTCCGTTTTGAATGTCTGGGGTCGGCAGAAATTTCTAATAATTTATTTAAAAAAAATAAATTAATTAATTAAAACTTACTAATAAAAATTTACATTATATAGTCTAAATGTTGTCTAAAATTAACTTTTATTTGCAACATATTATAGCAAACTATTACATGATTAAAAACAAATTAATTTTAGCCCAAAAAAATGTCTCTGTTTTGAATGTCTGGGTATTTATTAGATATAACTGTGATAAAATCTCTCTCTCTCTCTCTCTCTCTCTCTCTCTCTCTCTCCCTCCTAGCTAACTGTTGGCTAGTTATTAGCTATTACAGTTTGATGATATCACAGGGTTATCACAGTTCTATCTAATAAATGAACCTTAAATACAGTGATATTCATATATTATTACATTATTGGCTCAGTTATTACATTTGTAAAGGATTTTGGTTTACCTGGACAATAACATAATAACCAGCCAAGAACGTAATAAGTTATTATGTTATTGACCAAAAGTTATTACGTTATCTGTTCAGGACTTTTATTTAGTTATTGGCTACTTATTACATTATAGGCCTATTACATTTTAAAAATGGCAAATTTATTACATTATCAGCTGTTATTACATTATTGGCTTCTACATGTGTGTTTTTACCATCAGGTAAACTTCTAAATGGATGGTGTAAAGGTGTGTGTTGCTCTTGTTCTGCAGAGGAGGTGGACATTGATTAGATAATGTCCATTCTGTGTCTCCTGCAGCTCCAGAATTTCACCAAAAAGCCAAGAATACGATCCACGAACCGACCCAGAGCCTCCAAACACCAGAGGAAAGGCTCCAGAGAGAACGCCCAGAGAATGTTCCTTTAGCAGAGTTATTACTGCAGCTCCGGTCCAAACCTCACGTCTGCAATACGGAGGAAAATCAGCCCTTAAACGAAGCGCCTTCCAGCTCCCAGGGTGCATTTCAGTAAAGCAATTTCATATAATTGTCTGTTCATATTTTCTCAATACCTGTCGATTTTAGAAATTATAACATGCATTTCAATAGCTCTCATCAGCTCTACTTGGCTTCAGTTCAGGCAATAACATTAGACGAAGCTTTAATGATCTCAACAGGGAAACAGAGCTGGAGAAAAACAGAACATGAAGGTTCGACAAACACAACATGACAGAATGTGTTCGACGCTGGTTGTTATGTGTTATTATACATGTGTCATATCAAGACTGATTCCCTAATGGCCCAAAAACCCATCAATAATTTATCATTTAATTTAACTAATTAACTGCTCTTTCAGAAAACGCTGCAAATGTTAAACATGTTTAGAGATCAGTTGGTGTTTCGGAGGAGAAATGAAAAGGAGCACTTTCCATGAAGCCCCTCATGTCTGAAGGTGAACATGTTCAGTAGATTTCTCTGGTAAATCCATCAAAGGAAGAAAAGCATGTGAGTTCTATGTAGAAGTGTCGACGCAGTAGAGTCGAGTAAAAAGAGCTCTGATGAACATCTACAGGATCAGTCAATTAAAGACAGGAAAATACCTGATTTTCACTGAAAAATGCAAAATACAGAGTAAGATATTATCATAAATGGAGATAAATCACCTAGGAAACACACAAAAATTGTTAGTTAACGTAAACATTTAATTTGAATGCAAATGTGTAAATAATATTTAATTTTAATTTGACTTCTAATTATATATTTATATAAATATTTATATAAATACCAAATTTCTTATTTTTCTCTCTATTTCCAAAGGTTTTTTTTTTTTTTTTTAATCATTTTTCAGTTGTTTGTGGGGGTTTTTCTACCTGTCTTTTTCTCTGCACCTGCTTTGTTGTTTGTTGCTGCTAACTGTCAAATTTCCCTACGGTGAGATAAATAAAGCCTTATCTTATCTTTTCTTATCTTATCTTATCTTATCTTATCTTTTCTTATCTTATCCTGTCTTGTCTTTTCTTGAAAATGCTGAGTTTTTAATCATCTGACACTGTGTTCTGGAGTCCTTCTGGTTTTCTGTCTTTGTGTAACAGACTTTATCTTTCCTACATCTGAACTTAACCGACACGTAGAAGTTCTGACAGTGATCTCCAACTGTTTGAACATGTATGTTCTGTCATCTGCTGCTTTCAACTCTTCAACCACATTCTGTCTGAACATACTGTGTCTAGAACCTTCTTCCAGGACTCATTCCAGTCTCATCCATTTTATTTGGAACTACTGACACATGACGCCGTGTATATTTGTACATTTTGTGTCTGCTGATAAAATCTCAGGTCAGATAAAACCTTTCATGTTTGACACTTCACTCGTGCACTGAACCCGACTTCAGCAGTTCCTCTTCGTTTCATAAACTGTATTTTCTCTGACAGCCCGCTCCACTGTAGGTGTGGTTCACAGGTTACATGAACATGACTGTAAAGGATGTTGTACAGTTTTACAGTTTTACAGTTTTACAGTGACAGGGGGAGTCATCTGTGTAGACTGTCTGTCCACTATCATGTCCAAGATGGACAGCAGGTTCTACACAGGCTGTCCTACTCCAGTGGTCCCCTTTGGACGACCAGAAACATCCAGCCCCCCCCCCAACCCAAACCCTAACCCCAACCCCAACAACATTATAACAGTGGTGCAGTTATAGCTTTTATTGAAAAAAACATCAATATAGGAATGTAACGATTACCGGTATAACGATAAACCGCGGTAAAATTGCCAATGGTTAGTATGACTGTTTAAATTCTAATTCTCATGATAACTGTGTTTGATTACCGCACTTTTAAGGGAAAAAAAAAACCCTATGTAAAGATCTGCTTTTATGTCAAATATTTGAGTATAGTTTTAATTTATTACAAGTTTGATTTTATATTCCTAATATTTGGAACCAATATTCACTTTTTAAGTCTTTGAAAAGGTTTGTTAAGCATCTGTGTGTTATTTATGCAATAAATTATATACATTTTTCAAATCAGATTTTATATATTTTTGTGTGTGTGTGTTTTCTGTCCTTTTATGTTTTTATAGTAGGTTAAAGTGTAAAAATAATAGACAGATGATACAGATGGAGTTGTGCTGAAAAAACAGATCCCAAACATGGGTATAGTAAACATTTGTTTCTATAGTATATAAAGGCCAAATCAAAAGGACTGAAAAACAGACAGAATAGACTCAGACCACTAAGGGTTAATATGTGAATGTTTCTGACACAGAAGGGACATTGTACCAGTTATTTTATTTGGGTTTTTGTTGTTGTTGTTTTCAAAATACAACTTGGTTAAATTATTTCAGTGTGTGTATCAGTACATTTTCAACATTTTGAGCACAATTTCAACAAGAAAAGCACTCAGAGAACGCAGAGCTCCGCCAAGACACATCTGCCCCCCCACCACACACACACACACACACACACACACACACACACACACACACACACACACACACACACACACACACACACACCGATCACCACCAAAATGTGATCATTTCTTCCTTGTGCCAGTATCAACATTTCCTGAAAATTTCATGAAAATCCATCCATAACTTTTTGAGTTATCTTGCTAACAAACAAACACACAAAGCAAAGTGATCACAATACCTCCTGGTGGAGGTAATAATACTGCAATAATAATGATAACCATGATAATTTTGGTCACAGTAACCATGATATGAAATTTTCATATCGTTACATCCCTACATCAATATTGTAACAAGACTTTCTGTTTTTCCATGAATTTGCTTGAATAATTTTTTTGTTCAAATTAAAAATAACTTTGATTTTTGCTTGAACAATACATACAAACTTAACCAGACTGCTCCCTGAAACAATATTCTTCAAAATAAAAATAGGAAAAATGTGACTATCGTAGAACTATGACAATAAAGTTCCTATTTTTAGACCAACAAACACATGTTGGTTCCACAGATGAACATGTGACCAATATCAGTGGGTCAATGAGCCCAGTTCCACTGGAGATCTGAGAACATTAAAGTCCAAACCAAGGTTCTTATCATCAACAAAAACTAACGAAATGACCAAAACTAGAATTAGAAAAACATTTTTGTTAACTGAAATAAATAAAAACTGTAATTAATACAAAAAAATGATAACTAACTGAAACTGTATTGTGTGTTTACAAAACTAACTAGAACATATAAAAATTATGGATAAAATTCCCTTTGTTTTCATTTTTGTCAGTGTCGGATTGATATGAAATTGACTTATTTCCCTCAAGATATTTTATCTAGCGGCACCATACGACACTTTTTGGTCCGTCACTTGTGTTCACTTGTGGTTTCCAGCCGTCTTCTGGTCCCCACTCTACCTGGAAACATGGAGACTAAAGCAGCAGAGTCCTGTCTGGGATTTATTTGAATACAACGACAGAGAAGAAGAGAAAAGAGACGACTAAACTAAAATTAATACTAAAACTAAACTAAAACTAAAGTAAAACTAAGCATTAAGAAAAAAAAAAAAAGAAAACTAATAAAAACTAGCAAACCTGCTCTAAAAACGAATTAAAACAAACTGAATTAGAGAAAAAAAGTCAAAACTAAATAAAACTAAACAATAATGAAAAATCCAAAACTATTACAATCATGGTCCATCTGGTCCAAACCACAAACCTGTGTCCATGTGTCTTTTCCAGTCCAGTCCTTGTCCGTTGTCCAAACCTAAACTCTTTGTGTACTCTAGTGACAGATCACCATGGTAACAGATTGGTTTGGTGTCCGTCCCTAAAATGAGTCCAGGGTGCTCCAGCCATCAAACATTAGTTCCACCTGATACATGTTCGAACCCAGGGGTGTTCAACCTGTGGCTCCTCCTCCTCCTTGTAGTGGCTCCTCCCTTTACTGTGGTCAAACCAGCCACTAGTGTTTTTCTTGTGCGCTACTCATTCGACAGTTACAGTAGATGAGCAGCATGGAGTGAATGTGCCTTCAACAACAAAAGTAAGGGCTCATTTCTGCTCTACGTTAAAGATGAAGAAGCAGACGGACGGAGGGTTCTGTCTGTCCTTTGTATATTACTCAGGTAATTCTGTCCGTTTTCTGGGAGAATATGGAGCAGAACAACTGAGAACTGTGGAGGCAGTGTTGAGTTCTGAAAAGAATAATTTCCTTAAATAGTGATACTTTTCATAGAGCGACTCTATGAGTATGAGTACTGTGTACTTTTGAGGTAATCCTACAACAGATTCCCTTCCAAGACGTGTGGTTTTTCATCTGAAATAGACTTTAAGATTTAATTCAATGATGAATAAAATTATTTTTTCCAATAAGTACTTCATGAATTTGGTATATTTGGTATTAGTACTTCATATACTATTAGCACAAATACTATGAACTACTTATACTGTGTACTTTTAGAGTAATCATACTCAAAAATCCCATCCAAGCTCCAAAAGTGTTTGTTTTTTTTTGTCTGAAATAGGCTTTAAGACTAAATTCAATGATGAATAAAGTTATTTTTTCAATAAGTATCTCATGAATTTGGTATTTTTGGTATTAGTACTTCATATACTATTAGCACAAATACTATGAAATACTTTTATGGTGTACTTTTAGAGTAATCATACCCCAGAATCCATTCCACATTGCACTTCTGTTTGTTGTATTTAGTGGTTGTAATGGATAAAATGTAAAAAAGATGAAAACTTTTAAAAGTTTATAAGCTCTGTTATTTTTGTGGCTCCAGACTGTTTTTTTTTGGTGGAAGAGGGGGAAAAATGACTCTGACTGATAATAAAGGTTGCAGACCCCTGGTCTAACCTGTAGAACAAACACCCAGGACTGTTCCTAAGACCCCCTGGTAAGCCTTCATGCCCCCCCAGTGGCCCCGCCCCTCAGTTTGAGCAGCACCGTCCTCCTCACAGCTGTAGTGTACATGTACTGTCCTCACAGCTGTAGTGTACATGTACTGTCCTCCTCCTCACAGCTGTAGTGTACATGTACTGTCCTCCTCCTCACAGCTGTAGTGTACATGTACTGTCCTCCTCACAGCTGTAGTGTACATGTACCGTCCTCCTCCTCACAGCTGTAGTGTACATGTACCGTCCTCCTCCTCACAGCTGTAGTGTACATGTACCGTCCTCCTCACAGCTGTAGTGTACATGTACCGTCCTCCTCCTCACAGCTGTAGTGTACATGTACTGTCCTCCTCACAGCTGTAGTGTACATGTACCGTCCTCCTCACAGCTGTAGTGTACATGTACCGTCCTCCTCCTCACAGCTGTAGTGTACATGTACTGTCCTCCTCCTCACAGCTGTAGTGTACATGTACCGTCCTCCTCCTCACAGCTGTAGTGTACATGTACTGTCCTCCTCACAGCTGTAGTGTACATGTACCGTCCTCCTCACAGCTGTAGTGTACATGTACCGTCCTCCTCCTCACAGCTGTAGTGTACATGTACTGTCCTCCTCACAGCTGTAGTGTACATGTACTGTCCTCACAGCTGTAGTGTACATGTACTGTCCTCCTCACAGCTGTAGTGTACATGTACTGTCCTCCTCACAGCTGTAGTGTACATGTACCGTCCTCCTCCTCACAGCTGTAGTGTACATGTACCGTCCTCCTCACAGCTGTAGTGTACATGTACTGTCCTCCTCCTCACAGCTGTAGTGTACATGTACTGTCCTCCTCACAGCTGTAGTGTACATGTACTGTCCTCCTCACAGCTGTAGTGTACATGTACCGTCCTCCTCCTCACAGCTGTAGTGTACATGTACTGTCCTCCTCACAGCTGTAGTGTACATGTACTGTCCTCCTCACAGCTGTAGTGTACATGTACTGTCCTCCTCACAGCTGTAGTGTACATGTACCGTCCTCCTCACAGCTGTAGTGTACATGTACTGTCCTCCTCACAGCTGTAGTGTACATGTACCGTCCTCCTCCTCACAGCTGTAGTGTACATACAGAGCTGTGCTTTCCTGTCGTCTTCCCTTTGACCTCTGACGGCCACTGAAGGACACAGAGGATCACACATGAGTGGAAAACAGTGCACAACTCCCAGGGTCCTTTGGGTTCTTGTCATCAAACAAGTGAAAATTAACGACAAATTAAAGCCTTCAAAGTTTATGTGTTTGGTTCTGTTCTAATAATTTAGATTAAACAAATTTCCACAACAAAGGATTTAATTAGTTTTTCTTGAAAGTGACTGAATTGCTGATTTCCCCAGTGTCAGAATACACTTTATTATTATTATTAATCTGGTTCCTGAATTAAAGGGACAGTTTGGAGCTGTGGAGGATATGAGGAAACAGCAGCTCTTCTTACCGACTGTCAAGTCACAACTAGAGCTGCAGCTATCGGTTATTTTTGTAACTGGTTAATCTATCGATTGTTTTCTTCGGTTCAATTCATTTAAATGATTATTTGAATAGACGGGAAAAAAACTAGTAAAAATCTGAAACAGACATGAGTGAAAATGACAACGTGTCCTTTATTCCAGAACCAGATGAAACAACAACCACAAAAATTATGAAAGTAAAAGGATACAGAAAAAATATCAATATAGAAATTCCAACAATAACAACAGTTTAAAAGTGTAAAAACATCTATAGATATAAACTGGTCCAAACCAGTCCAGTTCCATCTGTAACCTCTGATCTGTCAGATCAGTCTGAAACACATTTGGATCCAACTGAACATGGAACTAACATCCAACTGAAACAAACACTCACATTTAGAATGTTTGGGTTAAAGCTTCAGAGTTTAAAGGAGGAAATCGTGGCTTTTCTATTGGACACATGTGCAAAACTTTCCCCATATTTACTAAATGTCAACAAGTGTGTAATGTCTGTTTTTCCTTTAAACCACAAATGTGACGATTTTTTTTCATTTATTATCGTGAGATGACACAAGAAGTCATTCCATAAACATGACGGCAAACGTCAATATGGTGTTGATTTACAGATATATTCATTATTACTACATATCGCCCCTCTATCTCCTACTAAATTCTGAAATGACTGGGTGTCCACACATATCACAACATGTTTGTTTTAAACTCTTCTTCTCTTGTTGTAACATCCATCAACATCTGTTTTTTTTTGTTCATATGATTCTAGTTGTGCAAAAAGGTCTTTCCGTTGCAGTTTTTCGTGCCATACCAATTTCACTGTGAAAAACCACCTCTTGTAAGCGAAAAAACTTTTTGAAAAACGAGAGTTTTGGTGAAATTGTCATTTTTCCATTAGGCACATTTTTATGCACAAGTTATATTACAGTAATTTTAGGGTTGCTGGAAAAGTGACAAGTGTAAAACCAATGTATGTACAGTCTGTAGAAGCCAATAATGTATTGACTGATAACGAAATAACTTTTGCCCAATAACGTAAGAAGTTATTGCATTGTAACGTAATAACTTATTAAGGTTATTAAGTTATTGGCCAGGCAAAAAAAATTCTTTGCAAATGTAATAACTGAACCAATAACGTAATAGTATATTAATATCACTGTATTTAAGTTTCATTTATTAGATATAACTGTGATAACCCCGTGATATTATTAAACTGTAATAGCTAATAAATAGCCAACAGTTAGCTGAGAGAGAGAGAGAGAGAGAGAGAGAGAGAGAGAGAGAGAGAGAGAGAGAGAGATTTTATCACATTTATGTCTAATAAATGAAACTTAAAATACAGTGATATTAATAAATTATTACATTATTGGCTCAGTTATTACATTTGCAAAGAATTTTTGTTTACCTGAACCAGCCAATAATGTAATAAGTTATTAACATAAATATCATGGTTATTTACAGATATATTCATTATTTTTATATATCACCCCTCTGTCTCGTACTAAATTCATAAATGATTGGGTTTCCTGGTGTGTCTACACATACCACAACATGTTTCTTTTAAAACTCTTCTTCTTCTTTTGTTGTAACATCTGTCAACATCCATGTTTTTTTGTTCATGTGACTCTATTTGTACAAAAAGCTCTTTCCATTGCAGTTTTGTGCTATATACCAATTTCACTACGCCCGAAAAACCATCTCTTGCCAGCACAAAAACTTTTCATCAAAAAATAAGAATTTCTGCAAAATTGTTGTTTACCCATTAGGTACATTTTTATGCGCAAGTGATATTTGAGCAATTTGAGGGTCAATGGAAAAGCAACTGGTAATGGATCCAATGGAGAAAAGTCCACATACCCTCCTGACACCCAGGAAATAAACATTTTCAACATTTTACATTAAATAATTGCCTTAATTGGAAGCAGCATGATGCAACAGTTTTTTCAGATTTTTATTTTTATTTATTTATTTTTTTAATATAATGTTCTTTTCAGTGAACATTATGTCATTTTTTATTTTAAAGTGAAGCTGTGAAACTCATGTCCACTACAGAGGACAAAAATGCATCGCTGGGCCTCAGGAGGTTAAAGACATTTTCAACCTTTTTTTCTCTTCTGTTGTTTGTGTTGATCCTGGCATCATGTGCGTCACAATAAGCATCCGTGTGAAACGCAACAGTGGAACCAATGTTTAACAGCAGAGAAATTAAGGAAACAAAGTTTTGGTTCAGGAAAACTGTAACTGAATAATGTTTTTAATCGATTTGAATCAGTTAATGGTTTCAGCTCTACAATGGGTTACACATCAGAGTCAATGGAAAACCTACTATTGTTGGTTCCAGATCGAAACTTTCCAGGATCTGAACCAATTCATTTTTGTTGGAAATGCTCGGAACGGTCCAAAAAGAGCACAAGTATTAAGTACTGGAGTAAAATGGATAACAGATGGAAGTGGTTTATGAAGTGGCTGCAGTCGTAGTGGAGTGGACATTTGGTCAGTCAGTGTGACAGAGAGATAGATAGATAGATAGATAGATAGATAGATAGATAGATAGATAGATAGATAGATAGATAGATAGATAGATAGATAGATAGATAGATAGATAGATAGATAGATAGATAGATAGATAGATAGATAGATAGATAGATAGATAGATAGATAGATAGATAGATGGGCTTTATTTCAGACTCATGGTCCACATTAAAAAGCGAACAGATAAATAAAAACACAATTAAAAAACAAAAACAAAAACACAAACCCCTCTCTACTTTCCAGAGGCAGTCATCCCAGTGTTTCCAGAACAGATGTGTAACCTACAGCACTAGAGGCAAGATTAGTCAGCAATAAAAATTACCGTATTTTCTGAGTGATTCAGGCGACACATACATTTAAACATCAGATTTCTCAGCACAGCACGCAATGAATTTACATGATTAGACAGAAACAGTTCACTGGCACTGGTCCATCTGATGAATCTGAGTCAGAATCGTGTTTAATGCCGTGTAAGTAAACAGGGTTCCAAGGTTATTATCGTTTACGAAAACTAATGAAATGATGAAAACTAGAATTGAAAAAACATTTTCGTTAACTGAAATAAATAAAAACTATAATTAAGAGAAACAACCATAACTAACTAAAACTGTATTGTGTGTTTACAAAACTAACTAAAACGCATAAAAATTATGGATAAAATTCCCTTCATTTTCGTCTTTGTCAATGTCAGATTGATACGAAATCAATTTATTTCGCTCAAGCAATTGTAGCTAGCAGCACCATATGACACTTTTTGGTCCGTCACTTGTGTTCACTTGTGGTTTCCAGTCTTCTGGTCCCCACTCTACCTGGAAACATGGAGACTAAAGCAGCAGAGTCCTGTCTGGGATTTATGTGAATATGACAGAGAAGAAGAGAAAAGAGACAACTGAACTACAACTAAACTAAAACTAAGCATTTAGGAAAAAAGAAAAATAGTAAAAACTAGCAAACCTGCTCTAAAAACTAATTAAAACGAACTGAATTAGAAAAAAACAAAAGTCAAAACTAAATAAAACTAAACTATAATAAAAAATCCAGAACTATTCGAACCTTACAGCGTTCACATCAGTAGTGACGGGAAAATCCTCCTGACGTAGACTGAGCGAATCCACCGACCGCTTCATTTAAATAGGACCACACATCTGAGACTGAGCGTAAACCCGCTGCACTGGAGCGGTTGGTGGATGGGTGCCTTGCTCAAGGGCAAAAATAAAAAAGCAGCTTCCATGAGAATGAAAATGAAGCGTGCGTTCACTTCTTTCTACTTCATTCCTTCAAGGACAGAGAAAATCCCAGAAGTATTGATCAGATAAGTGTAACTTCAGTCCTGTCAGACACTCTGGTCTGTGCCGTCGTCAGCCCCTGGCCATCACATTATCACACTGCCCCTCCTCACACCTCCTTGTCTTTTCTTTTCTCCTCTCTTCTACTGTTCATTCTCTAATAGCTGTCCTCGGTCTCTTTTGAACTCCTGTATGTCAGCTGTCTCCTCCTCTTTAAATAAGGCTACATGTTCTGTTGTTGTTCACACAAACCTCTGTTTAAAGTCAACACATGCACGTGTTTCTGCCACTCTGGAACTTCCACTTCTTGAAAAGCGATGATGATAAAGTGTTCCTGCATTATTTGTCAGGGTGCTGAGCCTTTTATAATCCTGGTGCAGAAGCTGGTGTTTTCTTTCATAGAATGGAAGCAGAAGGAGGACAAATAAAAGCATGTGCATCCACAGCTTCTCCCACAGACAGTACCGTACTTTCTGGACTATAAGCCACTACTTTTTTCTCATGCTTTGAACCCTGCAGCTTATACAACAATGTGGCTCATGCATAGATTTTTATGGGCTACTGACCTCCAGGTGGAGCTCTAGCAGGAAGTGCAAAAGACAGACAGACAGACAGACAGACAGACAGGTGGAAGAGGTGATGAAGAGAAGACAAGTTTTAAGCTTAATTTAACAATCATTTTGCGCATCATGCACAAACCCTCATCATGGAAAACACACGAAGAAGTGCATATGATGCAGCTTTGAAGTGAAAAGCCATCAGTGTGTCTGTGAAGAAGGAAACAGA
Source organism: Sphaeramia orbicularis (assembly GCF_902148855.1). Taxonomy (NCBI): domain Eukaryota; kingdom Metazoa; phylum Chordata; class Actinopteri; order Kurtiformes; family Apogonidae; genus Sphaeramia; species Sphaeramia orbicularis. The sequence continues at coordinate 1,862,750 of NC_043973.1, forward strand.
GCTGCAGCACGGAAGAGACAACGGAAGAGAGACGTAGAAGGAGTGTGACGGAGCCTTTGTGAGGATGTTCAGCTGAAGAACACTGAAGAAGACGACTGCAGTGGTTTAATGAGCAGGAGGAAGATGAAGAGCAGGTATGAAAGCGTTTAGATCAGTAGATGGTTTTGGTCCCAGTGGATGTTTGGGTCTTTAGGGGTTAAAGTCCACCAGAGGTGTTTGTGTCAGACTGCAGTGGAAGCTCAGCTTCCCTTAAAATGACTCCCATTAAATGCTCAAATCTGTTCAGTTGTTTTCATTTCATTGACTCCAAATGTGTTGGAACACGTTCATCTCTCAGACCAGTTGGTTCAGAATCAGTTTGATCCCAGATCAGTGGACTGGATGTTGTTCACTTCTCCTCCATTCCCGTGTCTGTGTTTTCTCCTCCATCTCTGCTCAGTGCATTTGTCGTAGACGCTCAGTGTCCATGCACTTCAATGGGACTGAGTGGAACTGGTTTAGACTGACTCTGAACTGGACACTAATTGGATAAATGACACCATGTTGTCCCGCCCCCGGACGCTCAGCGTCTCTGGGGGTGAATGGAGCTGTGGGCGGAGCTCAGCCAGGCTGGACGCTGAGCTTCCACGTGCTGATTGGAGGATCGGTCAAAAGGCTGAATCCTGTTTGATTGACAGCTGTTTTCAGATCTGCTCCTTCACTGAAACAGTTCAGTTTAATACCGTCACACATTCTGCTGTGAAATCACACAAACCAGATGAACTGTTCATTTCTTGCACTGTAAATAAAACACACTCATTGGACTTCCTTGTTTCAATTTAACCTAATTTCAGCGTTTTCTTGTTTAGTTGGTACAATAAGGTCACTGACCATTTTCTTAAAAAGGAACGGAGGGATGAATTTATGTTTAAATAACTTGACTTTTTTTTTTTTAATGTAAGCCAATGAGCTTCCCCAGTCTGAAAGACGAGCAGCCACCACTGAAGTCCACATAGGACTTTGTATCAGTGATCACAGGGACTATATCAATATCTGTAACCAGTTACATGTTAAAAACCCCGACCATTCTAAGTTTTAATTCTGTAGATGCTTTTGGGTCTTTAAGGGTTAAAACCACATCAGCCGCTGGTTTGAGCTCAAATGTTTAACTGTAGCGCCCTCATTAGGCTGCGTTAAATAATAAATGTCAGGAAAAGATGTTAAAACAGACTCACAAATGAGGTTCCATGTATGTGTCCCCATGAGTAAACACACAGAGCTGCTCATTATCTGCTTCTGTACGCGGTGTTTTTGTTTGAAGACATAAATCTCCACTACGTTATAGGACATGACTGAGACGCCTTAAATACCACCACTTTCATCCAGCTCTGAAACATTAACATCTCTTTTGCAGAGTCTGGGTGAACCTTTGCAGGTCTCGATGGGAACGACTTAAACGACCAAACCCCTGGGATGAAAAAAACTATTTTAATGCATTTACCAAAACATGGAAGTCTTTGATCCACTGTTTTCAAAGCCTGGCTCACACGTTTGTCGCCTGCATGTTGGTGGCGAAAGGCCCAAGGAACGCCGCCAGATCCACAAACGCACCGCCGGGGGTTTAAAGACATGCTTTTGGAATCACTGTGTCCTTGTTAAATCAATTAAAATGAAATTATACACCGCTGCATGTGTCATACAGGGAAAAAAAGGCTTAGAGCTGCTCTCGGTTATGGAAATGATAAGGTAATTAATGATGCAGGATGAAAACAGAAGGGATTAGATTTATTTAATGTTTCCCATTTTATTTAGGAAATCAAAGGCCAAAACAAAGACTTGACTCATGGGACATTAACGCAAGATTTAAAAGGTTCCTCATTGGTTTTAAATGAGGCAAAAACAATATGACCCTCTGTCTGAAACAATTAATCAATTAATTGACTCAAATTAATAAAATAATTATTTAGTTACAGTTTTCCTGAATGGAAGCTTGGTTTCCTTCATTTCTCTGCTGTTAAACACTGGTTCCACTGTTGTGTTTCACACGGACGCTTATTATGACGCACATGACGCCAGGATCAACACAAACAACAGAAGAGACGAGGACAAAAAGGCAGAAAATATGTCTATATGTGGACTTTTCTCCATTAAAACCATCGCTTACTGTTTTAAACTCTGAAGCTTTAACACAAACCTTCTAAATGTGAGTGTGTGCTTGTTTCAGTTGGATGTTAGTTCCATGTTCAGTTGGATCCAAATGTGTTTCAGACTGAGATCAGAGGTTAGAGATGGAACTGGACTGGACCAGTTTACATCTGTACACATTTATAGACACTTTTATACTGTTGGTATTGTTGTTGTCATTGTTGTTATTATATATTATAGATAATATGCTTTATATCTATACTGAACGAATGAATGAATGAATGAATGAATTTATTTATTATTTTTGGTTTTACATCAGTCATTGTACTCTGTACATTAATCGTAATAAACATAAAAACCAAAAATGGAATAGGTTAGAAGCAAAAGCTTATCTTTTTGGCCTGTCCTTTTCAACTAATACACTGTTTACATCAACTTAAATGTGCACAGCATTGAGCATTCACACCGTAATAAAAAAAAAAAAAAAAAACAACAAACATATCTACCATCTCAATTCAATATTTCTGAATAATTTTAAACTTACAGTACCTTTTTTTTTTAACTTCGCCAAAGGAGTGGATAACTTAAATGCATCATAAGATCCATTCCATAATTTCACACCCACAATCCCAGTTCATCTAGACTTCACATTTCTATACTATATAGTTAGTTTCGTCTGAGAAGATGTTTGAAGAAATTGCTAACGAAGACAACGAAGATGACGGTGACGACCAAGACGTCAATGAAGACGACAAAGGCGAGAACAAAGGTGATGTCAGCACCGAAGGAGCCACTGAAGAAGAAGATGATGACAACAACGACGGCGAAGACGGCAGATTTCAGAAGTCTGTTTTCCATTGGACATCTGCGCACAACTTTACCGACATTTACTAAATATCGAAAAAACAGAAGTGTGCAATGTCGGTTCTTCCATTAAATCACAAAGGCGATGTCTTGTTTATTTATTATTGCAAGATGACATGAAAGGTCATTCCATGAACATGGCAACGAATGTAAATATGGTGTTGATTTACAGATATATTCATTATTATTATATATTAGCCCTCTATCTCACACTACATTAAAAAATGATGGGTTTCCTGGTGTATCCACACATACTGATACATGTTTCTTCTTCTTCTTCGCTTGTTGTCACATCCATCACTATCTGGTTTTGTAATTCACCTGACTCCAGATGTGAAAAAAGGTCTTTCCATCACAGTTTTGCATGATATACCATTTGTGCTACACCTGAAAAACCACCTCTTGCCAGCACAAAAACTTTTAATGGAAAAATGAGACTTTTGGCGAAATTGTCGTTTTGCCTTTAGGTCAGTTTTTATGCACAAGTTATATTTGTGTAATTTGAGGGTCAGTGGAAAAGACACTAGTGTCTGTTACATCTGACTCCACTGCGACCTCTACACAAACTCCACTCCATTCTAGCAGAACAGATCCAAAGTACTTCTGTGATGTTCACGTTGGTTTACTACAGTCATGTCATTGTTCAACACTCAGATCAAAGCTAATATGGGTGGACTTCAGCTGCTGGTGCATTTTTTACCCATCAGTCCCCTGGGCTGGTCCATAGAGGGCGCAGCGGTACCACCACTAAAAAACTGAACCACAAATATTATGCTATAATAATCGTCCTGCGTCCTGTAGAAGGAGTCATGCCAACATTTATTACAGCTATTTTTAACTGTATTTAGTTCCTTTTGTGTGTGAATATGGTCACTTCCTGGGTACAGTAGAATGAGCCTGGGCTTTTACTCAGCTGGTGATCTGAGGCTGTGCTGTCCAAAGCACCCAGGACACTCAGTTCTGCAGCTGGAGCCAGCTGGTTGACTTCCACTGGGTGTTCAGAGGCTGCATGCGAGCTACAGATACTGACCAGGGTTTGCAATGACTAGCTGACAAATAGTCGATGACTAATTTAGTTGTCAACAGGTCGTTAGTGTTTATTTCATTGCTGATTGCGACTCTTGAGTATTTAGTTGTTTGTTTTGGCACTGGAATTATTCTGCACAAAATGCACTTCTGTTTAAGGGACAAAGGTGTTTTATTGCAATTATTTGTTGAATATTGATTTGAATATTTGTTTAACAAACTTTGTTATGCATTCTAACTGTTGTGCATCAAATGTTCTTGTTAAAGGGAAGAAAATGTCTTTTATTGCTGCAACAAATACAATTTTTCTTTTTGTTTGTTTGTTTTTTGCAGTTCATAATGTGTGTGGTCGATGACAAATCAACTATTGAAATAGTTGTCAGTTACAGCCCTGTGTCTGTTTTCCAGAATGAACATGGAGCAGATGATGAACCTGATCCAAATGTCACAGGTAACAAAGTTTCATCTGAATATTTCAAAAATGGTACGTAGGGCAATTTTTGAAGGATATAATTGTTCAGATCTAATAAGTAATAACTAAATAATTTACTTCCGACTCTACATTAACTTTCATTAATTTGGTTGGTTCTGTTTTCTGTTTTTCTGGTTTAGTTTCACTTGTTTATGTTTGTGCTTGTTTGTTTGGTTGTATGCATTGTTGTTGTTTTTGTTCTTTTTCTTTTATTGAATGCTGGGTAACTGAATGTGTTCTGTAGGACAGACATTAATGTCAGCCTTCTGCTTCTGCCTGGGCCTGTTCACTCACTGACCTGTGGGGAATGTTTGCAGTGTGGACACTGGTTGTATTATGTGATTGAAAAAAGAATTTCATCTTTATCATCACTCCTCTTAAATCCCTCTAAATCTTACACTAAAATACAAACTTATGTCACTCATAACAACAAACAAACACCAAAATCAAAGTTAACTGACGTCAGCAGCAGACTGACAGCACATTCAGAACTGCTGGGTTCATATTCTGTGGTTCAGCAGCGGCTGATGAGTCCAACAGTTCATTTCAGACACAGATATGTGGCTCAGTAGTCCTACTGTCTGCCTTAGAAAAACAGTCTTGCCTTTAGACCAGGGCTCACCAGTCCTGGTCCTGGAGACCCACTATCCTGCATGTGTTAGACGTGTCCGTCTTCCAACACACCTGATTCAAATAATGAACCTGTCATCAGGCCCTGCAGAGGCCTGGTAACGACCGTCAGGTGTGTTGGAAGAGGGAAACGTCTAAAACATGCAGGACCGGGGCTCTGCAGGACCGGGGCTCTGCAGGACCGGGGCTGGGCACCCCCGCTTTAGACAAATAAAACCTCCAGGGGCGGACTGGCCATCAGGAGTACTGGGAGTTTTCCTGGTGGGCTGCTGGGTCAGTGGGCCAGTGCCTGATACCAGTGGTGTCGGACTCTGCGTTGTGTTTTTGAAGGACGAGGCCCGCACCTATAACTTTGGAGGCAGTCTGTGTCTACTGTTTTTCAGCTCCAGACAAAAGTGACAAAGATACAAAAACCTCCGGTCAGAGACCCCCATAAAACATGCCCCTGCACAAACCAAATGACACAGACATGTGTTTCAGCACATCAGAAGCACCTCATACAGTTTGAACTAGCCAGGTCATTTAAAAATTACATTAGCAGAGGCTCAACCAAAAAGTTTCTCCGACTGCTCAGCTGCTTAGCTCTGCCACAGAGATCCAGAACAAAAGGGAAGAGGTAAAGGCGTTCGCTGGGGAACAGACTGAAATTAAAAGTTCCACATACCGACTCAGAGGCCCATAATGTCAGGTATGAACCAGAAGAAATGAAATACAATGAACAGATTTTGTGTAATTATAACAAACAATACACAGTATCATCTGCATACCCACATTACTGTGAAATAAATGACGGTTACACGTAGATGACCCCAGCAGGGTGAGCACTGGTGCAGCTGGGCTGGTGGTAAAATCTGCTTTCTAGGCTGGTTTTACAGTGACAGGCCGGATCACTCTGGTCCATGTGGGTGTGTCACACCCCCTTCACACTTTCACTTGGTGTTTGGGCTGTCTCGTTCATGGTCTCATCATCTCAATCCATCAGTCATGCATGTGATGGACAGGTCAAGAATAGGAGAAGAAAGTGAAAAAGAGGTGCAGAAACAATCTGAGAGAAAAAGAGTCAACCAATGGTGGCTGATGGCACCAAACACCAAAAAACCTGAACTGTTCTCTAACCTTAACCCTGCATCAGCTGGAGCTGCTGGGCATCGACGTCGGCATCCGCAGTAACACCTGTGGAGGCAGCAGACGATACAGGACACAGCAGAGGGGGGAACAGTTTGTACCACCAGGCCCTGATGTTTGAAAAATACCAGAAACTGACAAAATAATAGATGGTGTTACAGAGAAAAGTGAACCGCTGCCAAAACTATGAACTCTGTGAGGCAGGGGTGTCACACTCTGGCCCTCGAGGACCACTATCCTGCATGTTTTAGATAGTTCCCTCCTCTGTCACACCTGGTTCAATTAATGATCAGCTCATCATCATGGTCTGCAGAAGTCTGATAATGATGGAATGAATTCCAGGTGTGGATGGAAGAAGGAAAATATGTGAAACATACAGGACACCGACCCTCGAGGACCAGAGTTTGACACCCCTGCAGTTGTGTGACTTATTCATCTTGTAAATACTAACATTAAAAATATTAAACATTTGTTATAATTAGGGATGTAACGATTTGAAAATTTCATATCACAGTTATTGTGACCAAAATCATCACAGTTATTATTATTTGTGGTATTATTGAAATTGTGCTCAAAATGCTCAAAAAACTACTAATACACACACTGAAATAATTTAACCAAGTTGTATTTAAAAAAAATAAAAATAAAAATAAAAATAAAATAAAATAATTGTCATAATGTCCCTTCTGTTGCAGAAACATTCAAATATTAACCCTTAGTGGTCTGAGTCTATTTTGTCTGTTTTTCAGTCCTTTTGATTTTGCCTTTA
>NC_043973.1:1872259-1908363 GCF_902148855.1 Sphaeramia orbicularis
TAATGTTATTGCTCATTCTTACCATAAATATTATTACTTCCATACTTATATTACAAAATTATATGCATAATTTTGTAATAAAAGAATATAAAATGTATATATATATATTGTGGTGTACAGGATATAGAGGTTCTCTCTCACCCAGAGGATGTTGTGGCTTGTGGGGCGGGTCTTAGCCCCCACAGGAAGTGTTGGCATTGGAGTTCCATTTTGTTCTGGTGGCTGGAGAGGAATAAAGTTGGCTCACTAGCAACTGGCTGGTTTTCTCCTTTTTCCTCACCACAATATATATGTATGTATATATATATATATATATATATATATATATATATATGTATATATATATATATGTGTGTGTGTGTGTGTGTATATGTGTGTGTGTGTGTGTGTATATGTGTGTGTGTGTTGTGCTGATACTGGAACCTGAGGCTCTGCCCAAGGGATCAATAAAGATCTATCTAATCTAATGTAAAATGATAATGACAGTAATAATGATTTTCACAGTTTATGCCCAGGTCCTTGGTTGGGTCAAATATTAATGCTGTGAAAAGTGGAGGGAAAAAAAAGGGAAAAAAAAAAAAAAAAAAGAAGAATGAAGGTAATTAGCTAAGTGAGCTGTGACTAGTCTGGGTCACACTGAGGCTTCATTAAATCCAATCAGATCTAATGAGATGTTCTGTTTGAAATCAGTAGATCCAGGCCAAATTAAGGCCTGTTGAACTACTAACATCTAATTTTACTTATGATGAACTCTATTTTGCTCATATAAACCAAAATGAAACAGATTCATTATTTAAATTAACCCTGAAACAGTCGTCAGAGACCAAAACTATATCTACTGATGTAAAATGTTTAAGAACTCATGATCCATCAACACATGTAAAGAATTCAGAAAAAATACAGGTCTTCATCTTTTCATGGTCATCAGATATGACCCATTTAGACGTTCAGTGAGAAGATGGATGTTGTGCTCGTTAGGTTTGACGCTCACTGTACGCCAAAGAAAAACGAGACATATGAAAGATACATGTTTAGGTCTCGTATGCAGCAACATAACGAGCCATTCGACAGTTTCCTGACCGCTCTGCGTTTAAAAGTGCAGTCGTGTAATTTTGGGACATTAAAAGACTCTGTGGTCGGACACCAAATAGTTTTTGGTGTTGATGATAAAATGTTGAGAGAGAGATTTCTCCATGAATCAGATCTGACGCTGGAATCTGTCATTAAAATGTGCCAAGTGAGTGAACTGTCACAAAAGCACATGAAAACTTTCAGTGAAATGTCCAGTGCACCTGTGAGTGAAGGAGCAGCTGTTGGTGCAGTGTCGTTTCAGGGGAGACGTCGCCATCATACCCGGCCTACACAGCGGACTGAGAATGTGACGTTCCACTGCAGGCGATGCGGCACACAGCACAAGCCTGAGCAATGTCCAGCTTTTGGTAAACGATGCTCTAACTGCCGGCGGAAGAATCAGTTCACCAAACAGTGTTTCTCCAAAAGGAAGGAGGGAAAGAAAGGCAAACATGTGCATGTTGTAGAGGAAACAGATTTAAGTGACAGTTTTAGATGGCTTAGTGAACTGTGAAGAGGATCCAGAACAGGTAAACCACGTAGCCAAAGAGGACAAGTGGATAGCTCCTCTACAATCAGTGACACTGTAGTCACTATGAGACTGGACACAGGGGCAAAAGTAAACCTCATCAGCATCTCCGACATCAGAGATATGCAAGTCAAACCACATATCCACAGGAAAAAAAAAGGATTAAAAGACTACAGTGGACTGCCAATAGAGTGCCTTGGCACTTGCAAATTAAAAGTCACTGTCAAAAACAAAGTGCACCACATACACTTTTCTGTAGTGAATGAAAAATGTGATTTACTCTTAGGTGACAAATCTTGTGAAGAGCTGGGGCTAGTGCAAAGAGTGTACTGTATAGGAAAAGATCTGACCAGTGACACAGTGACTCTATAGTGCAGAATTTTACAGAAGTTTTTAAAGGGTTTGGTACACTTCCCTTTACAAACAGAATCCAGTTTAAGGAGGATGCACAGCCAGTTGTACATACTCCACGCAGGGTCCCAGGCCCAGTACATGATGCCCTCAAGCGTGAACTAGATAGAATGATCAACTTAGGTGTGATCAAACAAGTTGAGGAGCCCACAGATTGGGTTAATTCAATGGTTGTCACAAAGAAGAAGAATGGTGAGTTGAGAACATCATGGACCCAAAAGATCTCAATGAGAACATCAAGGTTTTTGGCAGTTAAAACCTGATGAGAGCAGCACTGAACTATGTACTTTCAACACACCTTTTGGGAGGTGCTGTTTTCTTAGACTGCCTTTTGGACTAAAATCAGCACCAGAGGTATTCCACCGAGCAATGGAACAGATCATTGAAGGCTTGGAAGGGGTTCGAGTCTACATTGATGACATCATCATATGGGGCTCCACCCTCCAAGAGCATAATCAAAGGCTGTACAAAGTGATGGAGCGCACACAAAAATATGGACTAAAGCTCAACAGGAACAAGTGTGAATTTGCAGTGCAGGACATTCTCTTCCTAGGAGACAAACTCACAGCTCAAGGAGTCCAGCCGGACCAAGACAAGATAAAAGCAATACTGAACATGCCAAGACCAACGGACAAAACAGGTGTGTTGCGCATTATGGGAATGGTGAATTTTTTTGTGATCTGGCGCTATATACATAAAATTTGATTGATTGAGTGATTTGATTGGTTTTCCCCTGTAAGTCGCTTTGGAAAAAAGCGTCTGCCAAATGCATAAACATAAACATAAACTTTATTGGTAAATTTATTTCCAATCTCACTGCACGAACATCCTGCATTTGTGAGCTGTTACATAATGATTGTGACTTTAAATGGGCTACCAAACATGAACAAGAGTGGCAAAAACTAAAAAAGACACTTACCTCAGCACCTGCTGTAGCCTACTATGACCATAACAAAAAGCTGAAAGTGTCCACAGATGCATCCAAAGACGGAACTGGAGCAGTGCTTCTGCAAGCCGAGGGACAACACTGGAAACCAGCAGCTTATGCGTCGAGGGCCACGACAAAGTCAGAATGCAGGTATGCACAGATTGAAAAAGAGTGTTTGGGTTTAGCCCATGGATGGGAGCGCTTTCACAGCTGTGTGTCTGGACTACCGTCTTTCACTGTGGAAACTGACCATCGTCCACTGGTCTCCATTATCAGAAAGAACCTAAATGAAATGTCACCATGGATACAGCGTATAATGATGAGAATGCAGAGATATGATTTTGAACTTGTAGCAGATCCCTCGTCCAGAGCACCTACTGACAGCAGAGTGGAGGACAGTGAAAGCCACATTAACATGGTGAGTGTTGCATTACCAGTGTCCGACACAAAGTCAAAGCAAACAGCGGATGCAACGGCCCAGGACACAGAGCTGCAGCGCGTCATTCAGAATATGGATGAAGGCTGGCCTGCTGGTTTGAGCTCTCACTTCTATCATGTTAGAGGTGATCTCAGTTTTGTAGATGGATTACTGCTAAAGAAAGAAAGAATAGTCATTCCCCAAGCTTTAAGGCCAGACGTGCTGAACAGAATACATGAAGGACATCTGGGAATTGAAAAATGCAAAAGGAGAGCGAGAGAGTCAGTGTACTGGCCCAGGCTAAACAAAGACACTGAAACACTGATGAGTAAATATGAAACATGCCAGAAACATAGAAGCAAACAAAGCAAAGAACCAGTGGTGATGTCAGATCTGCCCACATCCCCTTGGCACAAAGTAGGGATGGACCTGTTTCACCTCAAAGGTAAAGACTATCTTGTAGTAATAGATTACTACTCAAACTTTCCAGAAATGGCACTACTCTCCAACACCTCATCAGCATGTGTGATAACCCACACTAAATCTGTATTTGCCAGACATGGCATTCCACACATCGTTGTGAGTGACAATGGACCGTGTTTCCATTTCAGTGGCAGATGTTTGCAGAACAGTATGAATTCTGTCATGTCACATCCAGTCCACACTGTGCACGATCAGATGGACAAGCTGAGAAAGGTGTTCACATTCTAAAGCAACTGCTAAAGAAGGCAGCAGGCGGCAGCGCAGATCCTTATTTGGCACTTCTCAGTTACCGTGCATCTGCTCTTCAATGTGGATTCTCACCTGCAGAACTATTAATGAACAGGAAACTGCGTGCTACACTTCCTAGCTACTCCAACAATAAAGTGCAAAAGAAACATGCAAAACTTGACGACAGACTCAAACGTCAGAAAAAGAGACAAAAGACTTTCTATGACATTTCAGCCAAATCACTCTGTCCACTGACATTTAATGACTCAGTTAGGATCGAGGGTGTGGAAGGCTGGAACACAAAAGCAACTGTGTTCCAGGAAGTTGCTCCAAAGTCATTTACAGTGAGAACCGAGGATGGACAGGTACTCAGGCGCAGTCACCGCAGTCTCTTGAAGACTCCACAAACCACCGGTGAGCCCAGTGGTGCTCACAATGATCTGACCATGGACACGCCTCCTATGGACTGTAACAGAAACAATACACCAGACAAACCACAGCTAAGGTCTACACATGGAATACAGAAACCTGACAAACTAGATTTGTAAAAGCTAAACATAAACAGCTTTTGTTACAGAAAAAATGTATAATTGTTATAAAATGCTTAAATGTATTTGGATGTGTTTTCTTTTAAGCCTAGTTTGTTGTAGCAGATTGCTGCGTGTCACTAGATGTTTTATTGTTCTTGACCTGAGAGTTCCGAAAAGAAAAATGTTCATTGTTGTGCTTACAATATAATGTTAACCACAGATTATTCATCTTCAAAGAAAGAGGGATGTTGTGATCAGATGTTATTTGAGTTGACACCAGTAGAGGGAATGCACATCCGTCACTTCCCCCCAGGCCACGCCCCTCTCAGTCAGACTGAGCGGCAAAAACAAACCGGCTCAACATGATGGAGTACAGCAGTAACTACAGCCAGACCTGGAAAAATGTGGAATATAAAATGAAATTAAAGACAGTTGGACTGGACATGGATCCATACAAGCTACCAAACAACAGCTGTTCTACCAACACTGATCTGGGACAGAAATCACCTATCCTGACATTTACATGAACCTGAGTTCAACACCTGGAAAATCCCCAATGCAAAGGCTGAAAGCATCCAACAGACCCAGAGTTGTGTCCATCCTGGTCCTGGTTCATTAGAGGATTCCAGCTGGTGAGTGCTTTCATTCAACATACTATTGTTTTGGAGGTTTTGTGTCAGTGCAGACGGATTTTGTTGGCGGTGATTTGGGCGGTAAAGGCCCAGCAGTAGTGCTCACAGTTCACTACTGATTTACTGGAGTTGAACCCTTAGTACTGACCCAAGTGAGTGGATGATCTACTGGTACTGTGGAGATTTAAGGAGAGTTCACATCAAATACTGGATCCAACAGCTGTGTGCTACAGTAGCCCCTTATGTGGAAAACTAGGTTAGCCTCAGTTTAAGCTAGTTTACAAATCATGTAGAGCACAAGGTTCACAATCACACAACTGAAGACACAAACGATTGAGTTCTGAAACATAGAACTAAATGACAGATGCTAACATTAAGAGCTGTACTACGAAGGAACGTTAGCCAAAACCAGATGCAATTTAAGGGATGATTTTACACAAGAACACAGCAGAAATGAACGTTACCTGACATGAAATGCCAACCACAAATCCAGGTTTGGTTGTCTGGATTCCAGTTATTTCTATGAATTGCAGCGATCCATCTGCTTCTTCTGTCTTTGGCTTTAGGTCTCCGCTAAAACGATAGCTCCCAGTGCTTTTAAACCTATTTGTGCGATCAATGGCACAACAGCTCTGCCCCATTTTTAGCTTACCAGTCAACAGGCCGTAAGCTGTTGTCATCATGCGGCGTCTGTCGTCATCTGTCGTCCGTTACAAAAATTTTAATCGTCTTCTTCTCCAAAACTACAATTCCAATTGACTTCAAACTTGGTCTACAGCTTCTGTATGATCATGTCAGCAAAAGTTATTGAAATTATTTGGATCTGGATCTGATTCTGGATTTGGTGCGACTTTGAAAAATTTCCCCATTATCAGAGATAGGAAGTGGATGGATGCAATAACTCAGTAAATATAAATGATCTCCAGTGTAAATGTCTCCAGTCCAGCCCTGATGGGGAGATGACCCAAACATAATGTCCACATGCTGATCAGGATCTTCTTCTGGATCTGGAACTGATGCAAAATTTAACATGGGCTCTTATGGGGAACAAATTTCAATAATCTTCTTCTCCCAAACTCCAGTTCTGATTGGCTTCAAACTTGGTATACAGCTTCTGTATGATGAGGTCAACACAAGGTAGTGGAATTATTTGGATCCGGATCTGATTCTGGATTTGGTGCCACTTTGAAAAATTTTCCCATTATAAGAGATAGGAAGTGGATTGATCCAATAAATCAGTATCAATGATATCAAGTGTGAATTTGAATTTTTTACAGATCTGATTGGAATATGACCAAAACATGGGCTATTTCTGTAATAGAATAAATACACAGAACTGGGGGAGAATAAATGGCATCTGGATACATTTGCCAAGGCTTTGAATTTGGCCGGTAAGATACAGAACCATTGGTCCGATTTTTTAGATTGTTCTAAAGTTTTCGCAGTACAGTGATCCCTTATTTTTCGCGGTTAATGGGGACTGGCGCCCCCCGCGAAAATCGAAAATCCGCGAACTGGAGCCGGAGCCCCCCGAGCCTATCCTAGGACTCTCTCTCGCTCTCTCTTTTAACGTTTTTATATAAAATAACACTTACATTAGACTCCAGCGGCTCCTTCCTTGACTGACGATGAGGCCCATGATGATGATGATGATGATGATTATGATGATGATGAAACACCTGTGCACTTCAATGAAGACAATGAAGATGACACAATGCACAGGTGTCAAGGGAGCCTTATAGCTCTTCTAGGGGCGCCTCGTCGTCAGATGTTACTTGAGGCGCTGGATCGTCTAGTAATGCAGCTTCTTCGGAGGGAGTTGGCGAAGCAGCTGCAGATGGGGAGGCTGGTGGGGGAGCTGAGGGTTCAGCTGATGGCTTCCGAGGGACAAGGAACATGGTGATGGGGAGCTGTTGCCGTTGCAATCTTCTTTTCAGCGAAGATGCGTTTATACAGGGCCATGACACCCTCTATCCTGTTGCAGAATTCAACAGCCCTCACCATGTTGTTGTCTATTTCCTTGGCCGTATTCTGCAATTCCCTGGCGATATTGCAGAGCCTCTGCAAGTTAGCAAGAGTAAGGCCCCTCTCTTCTACTTCCTCATCTTCGTCGGGTTGTTCTTCGTCCTCCTCCTCACTGCCAGATTTAGTCATTTCGACCAGGTCCTCGTCCGTCAGAATCAGATCGCTCGGGGTAAGCGGTTGCTGGGCCGTCTGCGTTTCTCGTGTTGCTTGCAGGAGGCTGTGAGTCATCGTTTGACGTTTCGCTGGCAGCTGCGGCCTCTCGTCTGCTGTGGGGTGGATTTTCACGGAATTTCCGCGATTTTTTCTTGATTTTTTATTTTTTGATGAATATTTCTGAAAAATCCGCGAATAACTAAAACCGCGGAACTTAAAGCGCAAATTGGCAAGGGATCACTGTATTCAAGCCAAAGCCGCTACTCATCTCCCTCTTTCTGCCACTCAGTGGGCGTAACCGCGGTGACTTCCACTAGTGGTGACATCACGTGCAGACCCTCTGTAGTGGGCGCTGCTGCCTCAAGTAATAGGTTGTAATGAGGAGTAGAGTAAAACAACGCAGTGTGTGAATGGCGTGGTGTCAGAATGGCTGGTGAGCGCATTATTAAAAACAAAGCAATTGATTCAACAGCGTCTCATCTCTCTTTAAAACACGAACACCACAGTGGGTATTGTTCCTGTTGTTGTAAATGTGTTGTTTTTCTGTGCAGGGGTTCAGTGGGTCGTGCTGTTAGTGTTCGTTTGGACTGAATGTGTGGATGTCAGTGTTTACTGGCCCGGCACCACTGGTTGTGATCTGACTTTGTTAGAAAGTGGACCAGGGCGTTCCCTGATGGTGCATGGAAGGGAATCACACACACACACACACACACACACACACCTGTTGGTCAAATTGCTATTCATTGTGTAAATTTGGGTTAAATAAAATTATACACATAAGTCTGCAGTTCTGTTCTTAGGCACTAGTAGAACTTAAGGCAGTGTTTTTCAACCTTGGGGTCAGAACCCCATGAGGGTTCAAGGTTCAAGGTTCCTTTATTTCTACCCGTGGATAGACTTGTTTTGCAGACACAGTGATTGCATTTGGGATTAAAACAAAACATGCATTGAACCTGTTTGGCAGCTACTTGATCAAGTGTCCAGACAAAAAGTGCTCAGAGTTCCACCATTCATCAGAATAGCAGCATGGAGAAGGAAAAGAATAAAATAAATAAATAAGATCAAATTAATAAAAACAAGATGCAATCTAACACAATGAAAAAACCTCAAGATAAAAACAGTCTCTGGGATAAAAACCAGGATAAGAACATAAAATTTAAAGATTAGAAGTCACAATAATAATAAATAGAGCAAAGAAACAGGATAAATAACTAAAGTAAGTAAATACAGTGCAATGTCACTATTTCGTATTGAACTCAGTGACAGCGACAGGAACACAGCTGTTTTTATAAACGCTGTGCCCTGGGGTTGCCTGAAATTTCTAGTAATAGGTGAAAAATTGTAAATAAATTACTAATAAAAATATTTTTTAATGATTCAATATATAATTCATTATAAATAAAACGCCACAATTTTTTCCAGTTCAAACAAATTGCAGGATATAACATCTGAGAGGCATATGATGAGTGACCCGATCATGTGACCTCATGTGGTACTACGCTTCAACCTGCCCGGACACAGCTGAAACCAGACCGAACACAGAATGGAAAGATTTCTTCACCCCCAAGAGAAAAATGTCTCAGTTTTGGTCGCCAAAAATGCGCGATGTTACAATGGGGTTAAAAAAGGTTGGAAACCACTGACTTAGGGACTAATAGTGATTTAGAAATTCATCCCCCGCCTCATATGTTTGTTTGTTTTTTATTTGAATTTACTGACATCATTTCCAAGTCCTGAGTATCTAGGCTCATCTGTTACAGATAAAGTATAAAGTGAAAATGTCATGTAGGTGTAAATTTGCCTCTTTTGGTGAATCTCTGTTCTGCATCACAACAGGAGCGTCCTGATTTTCCACCCAAAACACACACTTTCATTTATCATCATGATAACAGTCCAACACCAGGAAAGAGCCTGAGTAATTATGTTGAGGGGGAACTCCAAATTCAGAAACACAGCTGGAAGTGATCATATCTGGACAATATTTGTGACCATTTATGGAATATATAGGTCAGAGGTCAGCCAATGCTAAATGCTAACTTACTGATTAAGTACTGTGTAAACAAAGGCATTTTACAGTGGATGGATGGATGGATGGATGGATGGATGGATGGATGGATGGATGGATGGATAGATAGATAGATAGATAGATAGATAGATAGATAGATAGATAGATAGATAGATAGATAGATAGATAGATAGATAGATAGATAGATAGATAGATAGATAGATAGATAGATAGATAGATAGATGACGTTTATGTACAAAGTAAGGTAAAACTAAGATAAAGTACAATAAAAGAAACAGAGCAATGTTCATTTTCATGTGATAATACACTAACAAAGATACAAATAATATAATTTTCCATTTTCTGCGAGTAGATCCTCCTCAGTCTCCCTCTTACACACCTTTAAAACATTTATTTAACCTGTTTTTTTAAATGCTTCCTTGTTAGTAGAACCCAAACACAGCTGTGTGTAGTCACACTATCTAATCCACAGGTGTCAAACATGCGTCCCGGAGCCCAAATGCGTCCCGCCTAAGGGTCCAGTCCAGCCCTTTGGATGAATTTGCAAAGTGCAAAAATTCTACAGTCAGTGGAACTCATTTTAGTTGCGGTTCCACATACAGACCAATCTGATCTACAGTCAAATAATAACAGCAGAAGAACCCACAAAAAAGAATGACTCCATATTTTCTTCTCGGTTTGATGTGAAAAAAATATTATATTATGCCTATAAATAATGACAACTTCAAATGTTTGTCTTTGTTTTAGTGTAAAAAATAACATTAAATTATGAAAATATTTATATTTACAAACTGTCTTGTAACGATAAAATGTGAATAACCTGAACAAATATGAACAACCTGAAATGTCTAAAGAAAATTAAGCATAATTTTAACAGTTTTCTGCCTGTTCCTCAGTGTTTAGTGTCTTTGTAGATCAGGTTGTAGATCAGGTTGTAGATCAGGTTGTTGGCTGTGCTGCTCTGTCCCGTTCAACCAACAACTGAACAATTTAGGTCAGGGGTCTCAAACACGCGGCCTGTGGGCCAAATGCAGCCCGTCAAAGGTTCCAATTCAGCCCCTGGGATGAATTTACAAAGCGCAAAAATTCCAGTCGAGGCTGTGGAACTGATTTTAGTTCAGGTTCCACATACAGACCAATATGATCTCAAATAGTAATAGCATAAAAACCTACAAAAAAATAATAACTCCATATTTTCTTCTTGGTTTGATGTGAAAAAAAAAATTACATTATGTCAATAAACAATGACAACTTCAATTTTTTTTCTTTGTTTTAGTGCAAAAAATAACATTAAATTATGAAAATATTTACATTTACAAACTCTCCTGTAACGATAAAATGTGAATAACCTGAACAAATATGAACAACCTGAAATGTCTAAAGAAAATTAAGCACAATTTTAACAGTTTCTGCCTGTTCCTCAGTGTTTAGTGTCTTTGTAGATCTGATCCATAATACACATGTAGAAATAATAAGTTGAGGCAGAATATTGTTAATGCTGCACTTATTTTTCTTAAGAAATCTCAGTTTTCTCAGGTTATTCAAATCTTTTTTGGTTTGGATAGTTTATAAAAGTAAGTATTTTCATAATTTTAATGCATGAAAACAAGGACAAATATTTGCAGTTGTCATTACTTATCAGTTATTCTGTTATTATTTGACTGGTTCGGCCCATTTCAGATCAAATTGGGGTGAATGTGGAACCTGAACTAGAATGAGTTTGACAGCCCTGGTCTACTCTGTGAGTACCCAGTGTTTTCATCCTTCTGACCAGATTCACTTTGTCATGTGTAAATGGAAATATTACTGCCATCCCTACACCTCTTATGTCAGATTCATCATCTACATCCATGTCAGATCAGAGGTTTCTTTGGTCTGTTGGTATGAAGTCATCCCCTAAAGCACAAATGCACACACATGCATTTTTGGTGCACAGGAGCTCCAACCATCCAACCCAACCTGAGCTGATGCACCAGTTTGAGACGCCAATTAGTTCAGTGTTGGATTATGAGGCCTGTGTGGATGTGAGATGACAGAAAGGGAGCAGTCAGATACAGACGCACAAAGGAGCGCAGGTTGAGAGAGAGCGTTTTAACAATGCTGCTTAATCATTTGAGGGGGCGGATCAACAACGGCTGTTATCTTGATGAACCTGCGCTGCAGCGAGCCTGTTCACAACAATAAACTGTTATCTGAGCTGCAGCCTGTGACACAGACAGATCTGGGTGAGATAGATGCACGCCGCTCTGGTTTTGTTCTCCTCCTCTCATTTCCTTTGCACTTCCATTCTGTTTTATCAGGGTTTGTACGAGGTGACGTGTCTGTTGACTGTTGCATTCTGAGGGTGTGAAATTAACCTGTAAACACTCAGAAATAACCAGATGCATTTGGGTCAAAGCATTTCAATCAGTGGAAGAGGAGGTAAAATAACCCTGTCATGCATGAACTGGAAATAAACTAGTGGTATTTGTGACATAAAATGTATTCAATTGGATTTCTTTAATATCATATTTATTTGTCATATTACATAGTTATTCGTTGTAGTGGATTCCCTGCGTCAGTTTAACATGTAACATGTGACGGTATTAATTTTTGAAGCATAAACACATCCATAAAGCTCTTCCCACAAAGAGAACACATCCTCCTGAAACCCAGGAAAGGGTTAGGGTTAGGGTTAGGGTTAGGGAAGTTTTTTTTAATGAAATGTTCTGTGAAGTGGACAGAGTTTTTATTTATTTATTTATTTATTTTAAACTAAAGCTGTGAGTAAAGCTGTAAAACACAGGTGTTAAACATGCGGCCCAGGGGCCAAATCCAGCCCACCAAAGGGTCCAGTCCGGCCCCTGGGATGAATTTGTGAAATGCAAAAATTCCACTGATAATAACAATCCTTTTAGTTCTAGTTCCATATTCAGACCAATTCAATCTCAAGTGGGTCAAACTGGTAAAATACTATCATAATAACATATAAATAATGACAACTCCAAATTTTTCTTTGTGAATGTATTTTCATGAATTTACACCAAAACAAAGTATAATTTTGCTATAAAAAAATGTGAATAACCTGAAATGTCTGCAGAGAAGTAGGTACAATTTTAACAATATTCTGCCTGTTACTCAATGTTTTGTGTGTTTGTAGATCTACTGTGAGCTGTAAGTTATAATGTACATGTGTAAATGATGAACTGAGGCAGAATATTGTTAAAATTACATTTATTTTTTCAGTTTGTTCATGTAATTCACATCGTTTGAAAGGATAGTTCATAGACGTAAACCTGTTCATATGTAAATTTACTTTTTTCACTCTAAAACATAGAGAAAAGTTTGGAGTTGACATTATTTCTATATTATTATGCTATTATTTTACTGGTTTGGCCCACTGCAGATTCAATTTAGCTGAATGTGGAACTGAACTAAAATGAGTTTGACAGGCCTGCTGTAAACAATCACAAATTCATGCAGCAAAAAATAATGTGTATGTAATGTCCTATTTCAGACAGCAGAGGGCGCCATATGCACGTGTTCAAGTGTCTCAAGGCCAGTTATTTTCAGCATGGAAGTACATGGTACATATTTATTTTTACATTAAACAATTGCCGTGATTGGACACAGTAGGATACAACAGTTTTTTTGAAATACAGTTTTTATTACCTCCGCCAGGAGGTGTTGTGATCACTTTGCTTTGTGTGTTTGTTTGTTAGTTAGTTTGTTAGTTAGTTAGTTAGTTAGTTAGTTAGTTTGTTAGCAACTTTAGGGGAAAACTCTTCCACCCATCTTTCCCAACTCTTCCCCACAGATAGGCCTAGGCCCTGGGACCAACCCATTACATTTTGGTCCCAGTAGGCCAAAGTTCTAAGGTCACAGCAAGGTCACAACATCTACAATTTTCCATCTGTCATCATTGAACAATTTTCCAAAATTCATAAAAAATTCTAAACGACTCCGATTAGCCTCCAGTTTGATCCACCTGTAGCTTAGAACAATATCTTGTATCTGGAACTAAATTGTCCACATCCACTGTGGAATGTGGACTCTGTGGACATTTACATTGAAAATCCCATTTACCACACATTTAAAATTAGAACTAAACTAATATTGATTGGAACTGAATATAATTTGACAGACACATGACTGGGACCAAGCTTTAATTTTTCTGCTGTATGGAACAACCTGGAAACTGTTGAATTTAAACAGAAAGAGTCCATCCACACATGCACACTGTTCGGGGTGCTTGGCGGAGGTTTGCGTTCTCTGAACACTTATTTTTTTATGACATGTTTTTTGAAATGGACAAAGTTTTTATTCATTCATTCAGTCATTCATTTTTCATGTAAAGCTGTGAGACTCTTGTCTCCTACAGAGGATTAAAATGCATTGCTGGGTATCAGGAGGTTAACTCTGATTTAAGAAAACATATGATTTCAGTTTATGCAGCTGTCCACTGTGGTGAATGTCATGAATCAGTGATTCTAATCTGGGAAAGTTCAGTCACTGAAACAAAATGACAAAAAACACAAGGATTAAACTGGAAAAAAAAGAAAGAAAAACAAACCATTCCATAAACTGTAGCTTAGTAGAGAATTTCTTTGTAACCACATTTTGGATTTATTAAACAATATATCAGGGTAAAATTAGACTTTACTTATCCCACAGTGGGGAAATTCAAGTGACACAGCAACATTTACAGTAAACTAACTCTAACATATGTTAGAAAATGACACAAAGAGCTGGAATCACTGCAGATAATGTTGTTTAATTAAAGGATGAATAACTGTCCACTGCACAAAAAATACCCTTTTTTAAATAATATGATTTGCTGTTGTACCACTTTGGAAATGTAAAAGAACTGGTAGGTTTTAGTTAGACTGAGCCTAAAAAAAAAAAAAACAGAACACATGGGAAAATTGATACAGCAAAACATAAAATATGTAATGTCATATTTCAGACAGCAGAGGGCGCCATGTGCACGTGATCAAATGTCTCAGGTCAGTTATTTTCAGCATGGAAGTACATTTATATTTCTACATGCAGGTGAATGCAGGTTTTTAATTTGATGTGTGTTCATTTGTCATTTGCACCAACTCTATATTTTTATAATATTATGTTTTTCTATCCATTAAACATCGGTGTTTGTCTTTTCTCTGCTTTTTCTATCATGTTTTGGTCACTAACGAAGACACAACAAAGACAACGAAGACCATGAAGACCATGAAGACCATGAAGACCATGAAGACCATGAAGACCACAAAGACCACGATGACAGCTCCGGACACAGCACCTTGTTGAGCCGCATTATGTAATAAATTCCCATTATGTAATAAAAGTTCCAAATGTAATAAGAATGTCACGTCATCTTGTGTGGGTATTGTGTGTGGTGTCCCCCAGGGTCAGTGTTGGGACCCAAACTGTTTCTAATGTACATTAACGATATATGTAAAGTGTCTAAACAAATGAAATTTATACTATATGCTGATGACACAAATATTCTAGGAACCGGTGAGGATTTACAGCAACTTTTGGACATAATCACTTCTGAGCTAAACAAAACTAAATTATGGTTTGACAAAAATAGGTTGTCGATAAACCTATGTAAAACAAAATTCATGATTTTTGGCAAATGTAAAACAAGTAATGAGATAAAGGTACAAATAGATGGTGTAGATATAGAAAGGGTGAATCAAAACAAGTTTCTTGGAGTGATAATGGATGATAAAATTTGCTGGAAACTCACATAAAACATGTACAAAACAAACGATCCAGAAGCATCTGAGTCCTGGCCAGAGCAAAGGAGAGATTAGATCAGAAATCACTGAACATTCTGTAGAATTCATTGATCTGACGTTATTTAAGTGACTGTTTGGAGGGATGGGGAAATACATATACAAGTTCATTACATAGAATTTTTATATTGCAAAAAAGAGCAAGAAGAATTGTTCACAATGTTGGTTTTGGTGAACACACAAATCCACTATTTTTACCTTTATCTAAAACTTTAAAACTCATTAACCTTGTGGAATTCAAAACTATTCAAATAATATATAAAGCAAAGAACAATTTACTAGCGGGCAATATTCAAGAAATGTTTAGTGAAAGAGAGGGAGGCTATGATTTAAGGGGAAAATTAAATTTAAAGATTCATAAAGTACACACTACATTAAAAAGTTTCTGTATGACCATCTGTGGAGGAAAACTGTGGAACAAACTGTGTGTGGAGATAAAACAAATATCAAACATAATTCAGTTTAAAAAAAGATATAAAGAATTGATTGTTGAGAGGTCCAGTATTTAATAATGACAATGAGGCTGTTTGTTTATGAATGATGTTGTACTGATAAATCTGCTGGAATTATTGAAGAGAATGTTGGATTAGTTGAGTCTGTTTGTACGACTGCACTGACATGAACAGACTGTTGGGGATCATTCACTTACTGCATTATGGATTGTTGTGGTTCGATGCTAAAATTAGGGAAATAGTATGGGCTGATTGTTGTATAAAGTTAATGATAAAGGTGTAAAAGCACTGAGGGGTTGGATTAAATAAGTTTAGACTTCTTCCTACTCCTTTTGCAAAATTCAGACTTGTATGTGCTGAAGATAGTCTGTCCATTTAAATGTTGTTTTTTTTATGTCTTAATTTGCTTTGTTTGTCTTATTTTCTTTGCATGTTCGAAATAAAATAAAAAATAAAAATAAATAAAATTATTTATTTATTTAGTCTTCAATTTTCCTTTTTTTTTTTTCTCTCTCTCTCTTCTTTCTTTCATATTTTCTTCTTATTCTAGTTAAATGTTCTTGTACTTTTAGAATGTCAGTCCCTTCTTATGTATTTGGCTGGAACCGTTCAGCCTGAGCATATGTTCCTATATCTGTCATTGCTTCATGGTTTTCATTCTGTATATTAGTACTTTGGAACCATGTGATGTTTTATTCTGTTGATCGTTTGTCCAGGACAACAGATGGAAATTAGCTCCTCTGCTAAATCTGATGCACGCATCTTGTTCTTTGTAACTAATGCCAATACACACTGTCTTGTAACTAAATAAATAAATACTAAAATTATTTTATCAATTATTGTGATTTATGATGGACAAATGGTTCTTCTAAATTCAAATGAAAAGTGAGCAACTTTTAGGAGGATTTGCTGAGTTAGATGACTGCTGTCTTCAAATGTTGTGTTTTCTTCTATAAAAACCCAAATAACTGGAAGCACACAAATGTAGGAAATAAAAGCAGAAGTTGTTTATTGAATCAGTTTGTGCTGAAGTCTTTTAAATGATCACCTGTTCAAACTGTGGCTGCTTTTGGATACAGTCAGTGTGAACAGGAGCGGTGGCATGCTCATATCAGCTCCACAGATGTGTCAGTGCTTTCATATTTGAAGCAGATCTCCAGTTTGGTCAGTTCCTCACTTCACAAACAGTGGCTGATCTGCAGTAAACTCCACTCTGTGGATGCTCAGACTCAATTACAAGCGTTCATCTGTTTTTGTCAGAAGCAGATCTGAAAGGGATGGACTGGAAATGCAGCTGTGGGACCCTCTGGATCCAAATGAAGTTGACAGCAGAAACAGTGGTGCCATCTGCTGGACACATGTTCATATGGAGGGACCACAAAGTCCACTGGGTTTATTAAGAGTAGATTTATGGAGACTGGACAATAAGAGTTAGATATCATATTAGAAGGGTTGGAAATAAGACCAACATGATCTCCATTTTATAGAATCTGTGTACACATTAGAACACAAAAACAAGGATGTGTTGGACTTGAACTGGGATCTGAAGTTTAGACTTCTTCCTACTCCTTTTGCAAAATTCAGACTTGTATGTGTTTGAAGATAGAATCTGTTCATTTAAATGTTATTTTGTTTTTGTCTTAATTTGCTTCGTTTTGTTTCTTTGCATGTTCTAAATAAATAAACAAACTGGGATCTTCAGATAACCCCAGATGCTGAAGATGTAGAGGTAGGAACAACAGATCAAGTTAACGTATGGTCTTCATTTTGTACAGACTGACCACAGTCTACTCCAGGTCAGAACTGACTTCTACACCTACAGTATGAAATATAGTTGAGTGAAAAACTGTGGGCTCTACAGGATATGGAGAAAAACTGTCAGCATTAAAAGACACAGCTGTGACGTGTAAAAACTGGTCCACCTTCCACACTCTGGAATTAGTCCGACCCCTTTAATGAGCGTCACAGCATGAAATTCCTTCCTAAACCAGTGTAATAACACTAGTCCGATCAGCAGAAGCTCCACACGGGGTGACTTCTCAGCCCCATTCAGGAAAAGCACATTTGGTCAGTTCTCATTCTGTTCAAGCAACACTAAACTGGAACTGACGTCCCCCCACATTCCACATACACATACATACTGCACTGTTACAGCCACATGAAAAACACAGTTTGCACACATCTACACCTGTACACACTAACATATATGTGTGTGTGTGTGGGTGTGTGTGTGTGTCATGGTCATGGATGCTGTGTGTCCATATGTGATGTCTGTTTCCATCTGTGTCTGTGATCCTGTGCTGATGGATTCTGTGGGATTCTACTGGATGTGCTGCTTTTGTATGTTTGGATTGGATGTGCTGTCTGTAGGACTGGACTGATGCTTTACTGTTCTCTTTTATCTGTGTTAAAAACCCAGCAGTAAGACAACCAGGAGACAGCTGTGGGTTTGGATTCACCCAAAATTATTACAAAAATGATTACAAATGATAATTTTAACAATTAAGTATATATAAGAGGTCCACATAACAGAACTGTACACAAAATAATAACAACTAAGGCTGAGAAGAAGAACTGATGCATCAAACCAACTGACAAAAACTGACCCACCAAAATGAGACTCAGTGGGAGCATGGATAGAGGTTTGGACAAACCATGAAACAAACAAGGGCAAAACAAAATGGACACCAACTACAACTAAATACAACTGAAGCTTTGGGCACATTACACCCCCCCCCATGACAACACAGCCCATAGTTTCTGCTGATGAGGCGGCTGCAGTATATAATGTTGCTCCACCCTTGGCCACGCCTTTTTTCCACATCAGGATGGTGACAGGAAACTCCACCACACGGAAACTCAAACAAAGGAACCAAGGATTAACAGAACAGAACATCAATAATGTAATGGTCCCCCTACACTGTTCATATATGTGCATCTATACAACAGTGGACCATTCAAATAAAGAAATACAAAATAAACGACATGGTGTACGTTAAAGGACTGACTGCAAATGAAGACCATGAGCTGCCCACCAAAGTTACAGAAAGAATGAGACATGAAAACTAATAAGGTGATAGTGTGTTTGACCGATATGGGATTTTTGGGGCCGATACTGATATTGGGGGCTTAAAAAAAAGCTGATATCCAATATATTTGCCGATATATGAAATAAGAACACTGATCTACACAGGATATAATAATCTGATATTAGATAATTGTGGACAGGTGGATAAACAGTTGCATAAATCTGTGTTTATCTGACAAAGATAATTTACACAACGTTCAAATGCAAACTATGCGATCACAAAAATAATTAGAGTAAAAAATATGACTGAGCACACAATTCTGTTTTCACTCACAAATATTGATGTCTCTGCCTCACGACACTACAACTGCCCATGTGGACTAAGGACTAAACTGAGCATGTGCAGAGTGAATTAGATGAGTCCTAAGTTGTTCCTGATTGGAGGAACTGCAAGAGTTCCAACTGTCCCCAGTCTCCCCTACACTATTAACACCCAGGCCTGTCTGCAGAATGAAACTGTGAGGGAGACAGGAAGTGCACGGACATGGGGGTGTGTGTGGGGGGGTGAATACTTCATAAGACAGGGGGGGGTTCTGTGATTTTTGGAGCCGGGGGGTTCAGTGGTCTATTTTCATTAGAGTCTGCGGTAGCGGTCCGTGATTTTCGCCAGGGTGGGGGGGTCGGAGTGTGGTGGTGGTGGGGGGGGGGAGCAGTCCATCCTTGTCAGAGCGTGTGCTGGGGGGGGGCGGGGGAGGGGGTGATAGCATCATTGTCCGAGCAGGAGTGAAAGTGAAACTAACTCACTTTAAAGTTCCTCTTATTCTCTGGGCAGCACACACACACACACACACACACACACACACACACACACACACACACACAGGAGCAGCAAGCCACAGAATCTCTGCGCAGCAAAAACAGTTCATATATCGGCTACATATTGGCCGATGTTGATTAATTGCTGATACACTATAATCGGCCCCATTAATGGTCCGGGCTCTAGTTTGTACAGATGTTCCCATGTGTGGCTGTGTCCACCACAGTCTGTTTATCTGTACTGATGGATCTGGTCTCTTAGCTGTCTGAAGTCTTTCTTTTTAATTACTCTGCTGTAATCTATTGTTTTTTTAGGGTTCCTATTGTCGTCAGGCTGAGGACTACAGCAGGATTATAGACATGTCGGCTAAAGCTGAAACTTTTCACTCTTATTGATACAGTTCATTATTTGGGATTGTCCACGATACAAACTAAACTAAAATACTTTTGGTAGCAGCTGAAAGTCTTCCAGTTCTTGTGTTTGCGATTTTCTCCCATTCTTGTCTGTAAATGAACTCTAGTTCTTAAATATTCTTGGTTGGTCTTCATACGTAGCTCTTCAGATCTACCCACAGATGTTCAATGATGTTCAAGTCTGGGACTGTGAGGTCTGTTCCAAACCTTCAGCTGGAGTCTGTGAGGGCGTCCATGGTGGATTTACAGATAGGGTTCACATCATCATCCTGTTGGAAAATCCATCCTCTCTGACAGTGTTCATTTGTCTGATTTAGCTGCAGTGGTTTGGATTTGATAGTTTGGATTTTCTTTGGTTTGGAGGACAGACTGTCATCACAGAGAAACAAACACTAGAAATACAATAATGAAGAGTGGAAAAGCACAGTCTGAGTGCTTTGAAGTGTGTGTATTTCTATTGTATTGACCTGTTTCATATATTCTAGAGGAATAAGATCAAGCCTCAGTTTAGGAGTTGGACTGGACAAACACAAACACACACACAACAGATCAATCAAACAGCTGCTTCAGCTTCTGCATCTTCTCTTATTGGAGGAAACTGATATGTGATCTGAGATCTGTCTGCAGAGGAGACAGAGGACAGAGACACACCTGACCTCTGACCTGCATCTGAACTCTGACCTTTGACCTTCAGCTCCACTGTTTTCCCTCTCAGGGTGTCTCCATCTCTGATGACTACACATACATATGTTCCAGAGTCGTCCTGTTGGAGGTCATTCAGGGTCAGACTGCAGTCTCCAGTCGTCCATGGGTCTTCATTCATCTTTGTTCTGTTTCTGTATCTGTCGTCCTGTTCACCAGGTTGAGCTGACTTCTTCTCAGACACATGGACATGTATGTATTTCAGGTCATTAGTATAGTACCTCCACTCCACTCTGGCGTCCTGAGGCAGGTCAGGGGTCGTTCTGAAGGGCAGCAGGGCTGACCACGCCCCCTCCTCCACCTGTTGAACTGGAAGGAAACATGACATAAACATGGGACAGTTTATTATCATCAGATCTTCTATATGGAGGAAAATCAGCCTCTGTAAAAGGAAAAGATGGAATAATTGCTCAACTTCAGTTCTGGGACCAGGAACAGCAGAGAAGGCTGATTAGAGGACTACAACCACAAATCCATGGTGGTCTAAACTGGCTCTAGGACACAGAATACTACTGTCCTGGTGGGGAAGGAGGTGGAGCTGTGGAAGATGGTTCAGAGGTCCAGACTAGACCTGGGCTCTGGAACCCATCTCCTCAAAGGTCCCAGGACTTTTTTTTTTTTTTTTTTTTAAATTCAGGAGTTATTCAGGGTGCGAGGTGCAGAGCAGGTGTGGGGTTCCTCCACCTGCTCCACACCTCTGCTAGAACTCTAGCTCAGTGGCTTTATGTTGGAGTTCATCCATTGAATGAGAGGGTGGAGCTTCAGTTCAGGAACAGGTTGTGACTGTTGTCTGTCCCAGGTGGACCCTGCTGGTCTTCTTGGAGTCTGGTGGTGGTGTGCTGGAAGGCGCTCCCCTCAGGGACTCCACTGTTCTACTGAGAAACTTCTACATTCACATGGGCAATGACAATGAGACCAGGAGGAGTGTGACTGGGAGGACTGGTCTGGATCTGAACCTGGGGGTTTTATTATTAGACCTCTGGACAAGTCACAGTTTGTCCAGAACTAACACTTTGTCACAACAGTGTTATTAAGTACATGTGGCACAAAGTGTTCTGGGCAGGTCCAATGAGGACGAAACCCCTGGAATATGTAGGAAATGATATATGACACAGCTGGACAGGGAAGGATGGATGGATGGATGGATGGATGGATGGATGGATGGATGGATGGATGGATGGATGGATGGATTATCCAGCCTGATTAAAAATATTAAAATATACAGGGTGGGGAAGCAAAATGTACAATATTTTGAGGCAGGGATTGAAAGACAGTGTATGACCAATTAGTTTATTGAAAGTCATGAGAATTTATTTGCCACAAGAAAATGTCCATAATAGAAAATGTTTTTATTCTATGTGTCCTCCTTCTTTCTCAATAACTGCCTTCACACGCTTCCTGAAACTTGCGCAAGTGTTCCTCAAATATTGGGGTGACAACTTCTCCCATTCTTCTTTAATAGTATCTTCCAGACTTCCTGGTAATAGTTTTGCTCATAGTCATTCTCTTCTTTCCATTATAAACAGTCTTTATGGACACTCCAACTATTTCTGAAATCTCCTTTGGTGTGACGAGTGCATTCAGCAAATCACACACTCTTTGACGTTTGCTTTCCTGATTACTCATATGGGCAAAAGTTTCTGAAAAGGTATGGATAATAGTGTTAGGTATGATTATGACATCAGTATATGTTTGGTTTCAAAACAATTGACGTAGTGCCTGCTGAGAAAAAACAACTAAATGTTCATTGTACATTTTGCTTCCTCACCCTTTATATCATTAAAATCTGCACCATGAGTAACTCCACACTGCTGTTTGTGATTGTGGAGGTTCGACAGGGAAGGGGAAAGAAGGGCTCGGTGTTCTAGAACTAGGAATGACCTGTGTCTACAGAAATGACCTTTGACCTTCAGATAAAATCCAAAGAATGTGAGTGAATGGTTGTGGGTCTGTACATGTTAGCGATGACCTAGACAAATATTCCGAGTAAACCATGCATTTCCTTGATGGTAGTCAGGATAGGCCCTGGCATCCCTGCAACCCTCCAGAGGATTCAACAGTTTGGAAAATGAAGGAATATTTCTGCTGTTGTGTCAAAGGACTGTAGAAACAAACCCATAAGTTGATGCTATCATCCTGATCTATATAGTGTTAATGTGAGACTGGATGGAAAATATTTGACAAATTCTATTTGACTTTGGAATGTCAGGAAAAAATAATAAGGACATTTTTCAGAGTTTTGAAAGAGCAATGTACTGTATGTCATTTTAATCTAATGAATGCTGCAGTGTTTGTGGTTTCCCTTCAGCACACTGACCTGTATGTAGAGGACTGAGCCACGTCTAGAATGCTGACTCTAAGAAGGGCTCAGTGTTCTAGAACTAGGAATGACCTGTGTCTACACCACTGACCTTTGACCTCCAGATCCACTAGTTTCCTCCTCAGGATCTGCTTGTCTCTGTTGTAGACGGTGCAGGTGTAGGTGTCAGTGTCCCAGTCTGTGGGGTGTTTCAGGGTCAGACTGAGGTCTCCAGTTCTCAGTGGGTCTTCTTTCATCTCTGTTCTGTTTCTGTATATTTCGTCCTGTTCATTAGTTCTGTCAGAGCCGTCCTCATACACATGGACCTTCCTGTTATCATCGTCCGTCCACTCCACTGTGAGCTGACTGACATCCTCTATATGTAATGTGGTTTTCCAGGGCAGCAGGACAGACTCCTCCTCTGAATCCCCCTCCACCTGTTGGACTGAGAACAACACCCATACCATCAGACAACAGTAGAGGAAAACATCTGCCATGGATCCAGTTCTAAGTGATGATGGAATCAGCAGCAGAACCAAGTACTTGTGTGTGTGTCTGAAGTTTTGAGTCTGTTTGTGAATGTCATCAGGATCACAGCAGTTCCAGTTCAGTCTCAGACTGCCCTGCTGGTATGTTATCTGTCATATGTTTGGGATGACTGCTACTAAAATGTCTGTTCAACACATGTGTGAATAACTCCAGTTTCATCTGTAGATGTGGTTCAGTCTGGAGAACTGATTGGATTTGCTCCATGCTGTATTCACAGGTGGTTTCCTCAGATGTTTGTGGATTTTTAGGAAATAATAAATAATAGGAGTGACTCAATGAGGGTTCAGCCAATAACCATACTCCTTTTATATGATCCAGTTGGATTTGAAAGGAACTGAGGATATTAAACATCAGTAAAGACAATGTCACACAAGGAAACTTTAACCAACAAACCACAGAGTAAAAGGAGAATTAGTCAAAGTGTGTCATTCCATCAAAGCCAGTTTATACAAACGAGTTGAAGAAGTGGTTTCAACAATCTGAACAGAAAAGACCAGAAGGAATGACAAGAAAGACTGACACTAGTGAAGGACTGAGAGGGTTTTTGGGTCCCCCCTAAGAGAGGGGGAGCAGAGTTCAGTTGGTTCTGAGTCTACAAGTTCACCACTAGGTGGAGTAAATACCAGGAACTTCACCTTTAACGCATCAGTTTTTAACGACACTTTAAACACAATTGAATGTACAACATGAAAGAAAACATTCTTTTTGAAAACAGTCACTATCAGGTATTGGGTTGGAATTCCACCTCCTTTTTCACAGCACACAGTCTTCTATCAGACTTTGTAAAAACATAAACCTGCTGGTGGTGGCCTTTCTCAGACCAGGTCCTCTGGCTTCCTCCCACCATCCACACACATGCATTTTATGGGTTAATTGTTGAGTTTAAATCCAAAGAATGTGAGTGAATGGTTGTGGGTCTGTACATGTTAGCGCTGACCTAGACAAATATTCCGAGTAAACCATGCATTTCCTTGTTGGTAGTCAGGATAGGCCCTGGCATCCCTGCAACCCTCCAGAGGATTCAACAGTTTGGAAAATGAAGGAAGATTTCTGCTGTTGTGTCAAAGGACTGTAGAAACAAACCCATAAGTTGATGTTATCATCCTGATCTATATAGTGTTAATGTGAGACTGGATGGAAAATATTTGACAAATTCTATTTGACTTTGGAACGTCAGGAAAAAATAATAAGGATATTTTTCAGAGTTTTGAAAGAGCAATGTACTGTATGTCATTTTAATCTAATGAATGCTGCAGTGTTTGTGGTTTCCCTTCAGCACACTGACCTGTATGTAGAGGACTGAGCCACGTCTAGAATGCTGACTCTAAGAAGGGCTCAGTGTTCTAGAACTAGGAATGACCTGTGTCTACACCACTGACCTTTGACCTCCAGATCCACTAGTTTCCTCCTCAGGATCTGCTTGTCTCTGTTGTAGACGGTGCAGGTGTAGGTGTCAGTGTCCCAGTCTGTGGGGTGTTTCAGGGTCAGACTGAGGTCTCCAGTTCTCAGTGGGTCTTCTTTCATCTCTGTTCTGTTTCTGTATATTTCGTCCTGTTCATTAGTTCTGTCAGAGCCGTCCTCATACACATGGACCTTCCTGTCATCATGGTCCGTCCACTCCACTGTGAGCTGACTGACATCCTCTATATATAATGTGGTTTTCCAGGGCAGCAGGACAGACTCCTCCTCTGAATCCACCTCCACCTGTTGGACTGAGAACAACATCCATACCATCAGACAACAGTAGAGGAAAACATCTGCCATGGATCCAGTTCTAAGTCCTATTTGTTCAATCTGTGTTGAATCATCAGCAGAACCCACTGCTTATTAAACTGTTAACTCCTATTCTCAGTTCAACTCCACTGGACATTTCTGTCTGATAATCCAGACACCTTTAGTTTTCTCATCTTCTGTCTACAGCACTGACCTCTGACCTTCAGCACCACTCGTTTCTTCTTCAGGACCTTGTCTTTGTTGTAGATGGTGCATAAGTATTCGTTGGCGTCCCAGTCCATTGGGTTTTTCAGGGTTAAACTGAAGTCTCCAGTTCTCAGCCAGTGTTTCTTCATCTCTGTTCTGTCTGTGTAATCCTGGTCCTGTTCATCAGGTTCTCCAGAGCCGTACTTATGCACAAGGATCTGATGGTTGTCTAAGTTCTTCCACATAACGCTGATCTGTCTGGAGTTCTTTGTCAGGTGAGCTATAGTTTGACATGGCAGCAGGACAGACTCCTCCCCTGAATCCACCTCCACCAGTTGGACTGAGAACAGACAAATAAAAAGTAGACACCTGATTGGCTGGCCTGCTGTAGTGTGCTTTGTTCAAACATAATCTCATTATGAACCAAAAAAAAACTGTGGACAGCATTGTCTTAGAATAGGTATCCCTGCCAGCGTGGCTGATGTGAGTGGAAATGGCTGCTGCGTGCATCAAGTGGTTGATATTAATTTTGCAATAAATTAAATGTGCATCGATGTTTGTGAATGAAAATTTGTAGAAATATAGCTCTTTCCATTGGTATGTTTCTTTTGTCTGTGAAATGAAAATAAAGCATTTATTGAGCGTGTTGGTTTTTTTTACTGTTCCCCGTTCTGCGCAGTGACTGTGACAGCACCGCCGTACCAGCTCTGACAGACATCCATTTTTGTTTCTCCCCGCGCTCCAGGGCTAACGATCCAATTGAGAGACAGTAAAAAGCACAAAATAAAAGCTTCAGTTTTGTATAAAAATCAAGGGGGTTCTGTTAGTATTAGGCCCCTTTATAACGGTTTGAAACCAAAAATCCGTCATTAAACTCGGTGTAAACGCATCAGTTTTGACAGAAAATAAATCAAAATGATCGGAATATTGTTAACTTTCGAACTGTGATATTGAAATGTAGATTTAAAGTACCGCCCCTGAGCGCCAGTGCACCAGACAAGCAGCGGCTAGCTCTGGAAGGTGGTAATATAGCAACCGCCATGGAGGCTGATTGTGATTCCGCTCCGCTCACAGAAAGCGACCGTCTGCAACAAATACTCAGTAGATTTGGTATGTGTTGCACTCAGTTTGAAACCAAATGATTTGTTTTTTTGAATTATAGTAAAAATACAAAGAGGATCGCTCTAGATTTAACAGAATCTGCGATTAATATGACGGTCTTTCACTCATCACCTGTTGATATCTTTATTTAATATTGCTTTCATAAAGTAAAAATCACAGTCCTACCACTTCGACAGTCAGATTATTATGAATGTTAGGGTGCTAAAGTTGACGCTTTTTCACAACGTCCCATGTGGGTGAAAATAAGGGAATAACAGAGTTGTCACCACACAGCTTTCATTGTTATTTCAGTAGAAACTTATCATTTTGTGGAATATATAACGACGATTTTCATCAGGATTGTTCAAAATAAACAAATAGTACACAACCACGTTACCTTCATAATTGAATTCACTATTATGAGTCAGTCTGTGACCCTTCTGCAGTCTGTGACCCTTCTGCAGTCTGTGACCCTTCTGCAGTCTGTGACCCTTCTGCAGTCTGTGACCCTTCTACAGTCTGTGACCCTTCTACAGTCTGTGACCCTTCTACAGTCTGTGACCCTTCTGTGACCCTTCTACAGTCTGTGACCCTTCTACAGTCTGTGACCCTTCTACAGTCTGTGACCCTTCTACAGTCTCATCGTTTCCTCGTTTCTTCCTGAAAAAGTTCTCCAGTGAATTCTTTTTTTGCTCATTTCTTTAGCTTGTGTTTCTACTGATTCATAAAACAGCACACCTAAGACTAGTGGTTGTGAGGCGAGGGCGGAAATGGTGACTTTTCAAAATAAAATCTCCGGAAGACTAATGGAAAAAAATGCTTTAATATTAACCACAGTTTTTTTTCATGTTATTGGAATGCTATGCAGAGTAATTGTTGCTGCAGCCATGTCCATCTCACATTTAATGTTATGAATGACTAAGTCTGTGGACAGGATGAAAAGTTTTTTCTTTCGTTGGCTGAATTCGATCAGATAACGTCAATATTTGTCAATTTAAAAAATGAATTTAACTTTTAATCTTCCTTTATGAAATACCATTGTATAGCTGTTAGTCTCAGGAGTCCAGTGATACCATTTTTATGGGAATAGGCCTAATATTATGTAAGATACAGACAAATATGGAGGACAAAGTTGCCTGTGGCTTGATATTGCCAGGTTTTGCATGCTTAAAATTTAAATATTGGGGGTATTTTAACTTTTAATTATTCAGAAAGAACCTAACACATTATTCTTTTCATGCAATAAACATGAAATGCTATCTAGATATGTCATGTAGACATGTTTTAGGAAGACTGGTACCATTATTTGTGGCTTTATAAAAATATGAAAATGCCTATTTTTTCATTTGGGTCAAAATGGTGGAAAAAGTACCTATTTTGCTGAACTTCAGTATGCAATAACTTTTGTATTAATAAAGATATCTTTACAAACAAGGTACCATTATCTTCCTTACAAAGAGAGCTTTCAGAAGACACTATTTTTCAGACTCCCAAATGTAAATGTAGACACACCTTAGGATACCTAGGATACCTAGGATAAATCACATTTCACATGAAGAAATATTTTCTTCGATTTTTATTGGAAACAGTGTAATAACATTATAACTTATAGATGTCAATATTCCGCCTGTTCCTAAATGTCTTGTGTGTTCATAGATCCACTGTGATCTGTACGTTGGAATGCACATGTGGAAATGATAAGATCAGACTTAGTATTGTTGAAATTGTATACTTATTTCTGTGGTTGTACAGGGGTGTTCAGGTTATTAATTTTCATTCTGCAATTTTACATTTTTCACACTAAAACAAAGAGAAAAATCTAGAGTTGATATAATTGACTGTTATTCTGCTGTTATTTTGCTGGTGCAGCCTGATTCAGATCAAACTGGGCTGAATGTGTGACAGCCCTGGTTTAGACACAAAGGTCCAGGTGTTTGAATGCCTCCTCTATTATTGTGGAAGAAATCCATCTGCTTCATGTGCTGCTGATGTGAAAGGTGAGCACATGCTCTGTGTCTTATGACGGTATCATCTGTAAGTTTGTCGTGTACATTAAATATTATGGTCCAATTGCTGCTGATGGATAAACGATTAGAACTCATTTTTATTGACGTCATTTAAAAAGGTAGTGAAGCAGCTGAAGGGGGCTTTCACATCAAAGGTGGTTCTCTGAGGTGAGTCGCAGAAGCCGGTCGTTCTTGGAATATGAACTTAGATCCATACTGTCACCTATGGCTGAGTATGGAGTTAGAGGAATAGGAAAGTAGTGACAATGTCTGACTGCTGTGCTGCTACCCCCCCCATACACACATTTCCCGACCAACAGTCATGGAGTGCACCCCCCCACACACACACACACAAAACACACACACGTTTCCCGACCAACAGTCATGGAGTGCACCCCCCCCCCCCCCCCCCAGTGAGTAGAAGCCACCAGCTTCTGTCCTGTTCATTATTTCAGAGCAGATTCATCTGTTTACTGATGAAATGTCAGATTTATTTCCTTTCTAATATCAATATTGATCCCAGTACTGATGTGTTGCATGACTGCGGTAGTCAAATAATCAGGTGACGACTCAAAATTGTACTTTGATTCAGATTAATTTAGTGATACCAATCAATTAATACTGAATCGAACTGATATTGGATCGAGTCGAATCGTGATTAATTGATTCAGAACCTTATGAATCGAATCCATTATGGAAATTGGCCTTGATACCCAGCCCTAACTTGAATGTTGGAACCCCTGTTGAATCAAACTGAGTCCCCGATCAAACAGAATCCCCAAACAAACTGATTCCCTGATCGAACCGAGCCCCGAACTGAACTGAGCCCCCAATGGAACCAAGTCTAGCAGACTGTTAGGTCTGAAAAAGACTTCAGACACCAGTTTGACTGTGGTTTGTGTTGGAGTAAAATTCTACACATGATCTGAAGCATTTCTCTGATCAGTCCACTGTGACTCCTGACCTTTGACCTCCTCAGCAGCGACTACACACACACACATTCCAATCCCAAACTTGGTCTGTAGGTTTCTATATGTATGAGTGACAGTCTGCTTCTAGAATCACATGAGACAAAGACAAACATGATGAAGAACAGCACAACAGGTAGTGGAGTAACAGACGGGACGTACCTGACTGAAAATACCCTCGGAAAATAAAGAAAAGTCCTAGAGTGATTAGAAGAAGAACAGCAAAGACAACCAGGAGAGCTGTGGCCCAGGCTGGAAAACCCTCTGTGGACGACAAAACACCAACATGAACTCCTGCTAAGACATGATCGTATGATGACGTGTCAATCAAATCCTAACAAATGTTTAAAGACATTAACAAGGACCCGAAAACCTGCTGATATGAAGTGGAAAAGAAAGATGTGTTTTATTCTGTTTGACAGTTGGACAAATGAAAGAGCCAGAGCTGACAAGGTGGAGTACTGACTGTAGTACTGAGTATTGATCAGGTGGAGTACTGACTGTAGTACTGAGTATTGATCAGGTGGAGTACTGACTGTAGTACTGAGTATTGATCAGGTGGAGTACTGACTGTAGTCTGAGTATTGACAGTAGTCTGAGTATTGATCAGGTGGAGTATTGACAGTAGTCTGAGTATTGATCAGTAGTATATACAGACAGAGTATTGAACAGTGTCTTTTCTCCATCAGTATGAAATATCATCAGGACATGGATCTCCAGATTGAATGTTTTGGACTCAGAAGTGAGAGCTGCAGCAGAAGGTGTGTGTTTTCAGATTGGAGCTGTTTCATGTGGTCTATCCCAGCACTGACCTGGGACCACCTGGAGCAGGACTTTAGACCTCAGGACGTCTCCTTCCCTGTAGACGGTGCAGATATACACACCTCCGTCTGTGTCTGTGGGCTTTTTCAGAGTCAGACTCATGTCTTCATTCATCTGTGTGCGGTCACGGTAAGACCTGTCCTGTGTTTGAAGATCATCAGTTTTACTCCGGGACACGTGGACCACCATCAGTTCTGGGTCAAAGTGAGTCCAGTCCACTGTGGTGTCTTCAGGCAGATCGGCTGAAGCTTTACAAGGCAGACGGATAGACTCCGCCCCCTGCTGGACCTCCACCTCCTCCTGGTCATCTGACAGGAAACAGACCACAGTGATTAGAACAGACAATAAAGTCCTCTAGAACTTCAACAACACACACTGTTCACATGAAATGGAGAAGAACAAGAACCATCCAAGGTGTGTTTTCAGCAACAGACTGAAAACAAGTTCAGCTCAACCTTCATCCAGAACCACAGACTAAATGGAATAATCCAGTCTGAACCTGACCTTTGACCTGTGTCTGCTGTAGTGGGTGTGGTTTATATCTGACCTCTGACCTGTGTCTACTGTGGTGGGTGTGGTTTGTGTCTGACCTTTGACCTGCAGCTGTACTTGTGTCATTCTCCATTCTTTAGGCCCCTCCCTCTCTGTTTCCCATTGGAGGTTACAGGTGTAGTTGCTGCTGTCAGACAGTTGTGGTTTCTTCACAGTGAGGCTGAAGTCTCCAGTTTCCAGAACGTTCTTCTTCACTGACATGCGCTCACTGTGTCGGTATTCGTCTTTCAGTTCGTTGTTGTCGTATTTCAGCAGGTGAATAACTGTTTGGTTCAGATCAGAGCGTTTCCAAACCACTGAAAAGGGAACCTCTGGAAAAAAGTCAGAATACTGGTAGGGCAGCAGGACCGACTCCATCCCCTCATACGCCTGCACCACTACAGCCAGTGCATGCTGGGAAACTGAGGACAGACACACAAACAGAGTTGATCTGTGAATGGGACCAGAAGAACCCAGGTGAGTCCTGCTCAGGTTCCTCCGTCTGGTTGGTGTTTATCATCCTTATCTGTTCCACACTCACATTAATAAGGCTGGGATTTTACACCAGAACTTGGCCAAAGTCGTCCTGTCATAACATATACAGTGTGATTGGTTGGGGGTGGGGGGGTGGAGGGTCAACCCCCCCCCCCCCTCTGGTTTTCACATCCCTACTTCTGCTCAATGAATTTCATCCTTGGGGGGGACAACCAACCAACTAAAACAGCAGGTTGTGTCAGTTTTCTTCCTCCTATATCCTCCATCACTGACACAAAAGTTCACCTGAACCAAACTGTCACAGTCTGACAATTCATTAACGTCCACATGCACTGGGGGGGGCTAATTCAAGAGGCCCAGCATTTGTGTGTCCAGTAGATACAGGTTAGAAGGTGTGAACATTTTATTTTAGATCCACTGTATAATAGAGGAACAGAAGCAGGGAGTTGGACGTTGAAAGTATGGAAAGGTTCACTTTAGTTTCACACCAGTGTTAGTTCCATTAGTTCTGGACTGCACCCCCACGTATACAACTGCTGCCAAGTACAGAAGTATAAATGTGCATTTACAGAATGACTTCTGTTGAGATTGATCACTTTATATGTTTGTTATGAAAGTCTATAGTGTAATGGAAACTGTGCTGGGATAAATAAAGTGTGTGTGAGTGTGTGTATATATATATATATATATATATATATATATATATATATATATATATATATATATATATATATATATATATATATATATATATATATAATATGCTGCCCAAAAAAATACCCATCTCCTCCTCTGTTTTTTTGACAAATGTCTCCCTGATAACATATGTGTGATTGTTTGTATAAGCCTTTTTCATAAACAGTAGATCAGTCATTCCATCAGTGACCAGTGGTTTCACTCTACAGTTATTTTCTTCATGTTACCAATGAAATTAACTCTTTTCTTGTTCCTTTATCTGCCTTCAAATTATCCACAGTTGTTCTTTCTTCCTCTCAGAAACATAGTCTGTGAAACATTTGATGTATTTGAGTAAAATGTCCAAAAACAGTCAGTGCAGTGCACAGTACAGACATGTTCCACCACATGAGATGGGGGACGGCTGTTTTATGGTTTTCTTACCGTGGATGAGGAGCCCAACCACCACCAACACTTTCATCTTCCTGCACAAAGTCCACAGCTGTAGTTGAATGTCCTTGGGACTGAAGGGACCCAGGCTTCAGAAGCACACAGGTGGGACTGGACCGCTTCCACTGAGCTCCACTGTGGACTGTTTCCACCCAAGAACCTTCTGGAATGGAATGGAAAACAGGCTGAGCAGCTTTGGACTGAAGAGTCTGGAAAGAGTTCACTCAAACACTCTGTTCTGAGGAACCAAACATTTCACAGTCCAACTGTTTGGCAGAATGTGGATCCACAGGTTTCACACCCAGGTATTCACTTCCTGTTTGACTGACTAGTGGAGTTTCCTCTGAAGGATTCATTCACTGAACATTCCAGTGTTTCCTCGGACCCAAACTTTACTGAACAGGTTCAGTTTGTGTCATTTGAACCTCCTCAGACCCAGCTGTGGGTTTTCTGTCCACATATGTGGGCAAGAGTTTCACAACTTTATACAAAAAAAAGGAAACTGTCCACCACAAAGGACATTCCATAAAAATGTAAAAAAAAAAAAAAAAAAACTGCATCTGAAAAAACTGTTGCATCATGATGTTTCCAATGCAGGCACTGATTTAATGACAAAACAAAAAAGCTGGTACTGCTGACATTTCCTGGGTCTGAGGAGGCAAGTGACCATTTTTGGTCATTGCCACATACATTACAAGACAGTAACAGTTCCAGGTAGGACAGTGAGTCCACAATCTGAGGTCCAATGTGGTCTCCAGGGTCTGTCAGGTCCAATGTGGTCTCAAGGGTCTGTCAGGGCCAATGTGGTCTCCAGGGTCTGTCAGGGCCAATGTGGTCTCCAGGGTCTGTCAGGTCCAATGTGGTCTCCAGGGTCTGTCAGGTCCACCTGTGCTTTGTTCAGTTCCATGCAGTAATGGAACTAATGTAAGGACTGATGTTCAAAGGGGTCATGTGGATATGGACAGGGGTCTGGACCAGCACACATGGGGGTCTCATGGGACAGGGGTCTGGACCAGCACACATGGGGGTCTAATGGGACAGGGGTCTGGACCAGCACACATGGGGGTCTAATGGGACAGGGGTCTGGACCAGCACACATGGGGGTCTCATGGGACAGGGGTCTGGACCGGCACACATGGGGGTCTAATGTTCTAAAATTCCTGTTCCTTTCATCTTACATGTGTTTTTCTTGTATTTCAGATCCTGGTTTAACGGAAACACCGGAACACGATGGGAGAACCAGGTTTGGCTGTGATCACACACTAACAGGGTCGGTCTGGGTCTTACTGTGGCCCAGTTCCACTCAGACCAGTTCCACTCAGACTGACAGATGACTGATCGATAATGAACATAACCTGACACCTCTGTTAGCTTGAACCACTTTCCCAAACAGAGTCATAACCTCCAAACTGGAAGGAAAAGGCAAAGAAGGAGCACATGAAGGCAGCTGTCACTGTTCAACATGTGCACTCTGTCTGTCTGTCTGTCTGTCTGTCTGTCTCTCTCTCTCTCCACATGTTAGTATATGTAAATTCCTTCACTTCATAATTGTGGTGCTTTTATTCCACCGCTTTCTTTTTCATCCCAACGCAGAACAGGAATTAATTTACTAAAAAAACACTCAAAAAAGGCACTTTTTTTATGAGGCAAAAAGGGTGGGACAGAAAATGTTGGTGTAAACAACATCAGTTGGAGCTGTCAATCCAGTCCAGCCCATCTACAGTCCATGGGCTGCACTAGTGTAGAATGTGTGTAGGGATGGAACCATATGAACATTTCCTATCACAGTTATTGTGACCAAAATTATCATGGTTATCATTATTATCACAGTATTATTGAAATGTGTTCAAAATGTTCAAAAAGTACTGATACACACACTGAAATAATTTAACCAAGTTGTATTTTGAAAAAAAAAAAAAAAAAAACTAATACAGTAACATGCACAATGTACTTTCTGTTGTAGAAACATTCAAATAATAACATGTAAACAACAAACATACAAATGTGCATTAAAGTTGGCACCTTATGGACACAAGAGATATCTGCACCGGGGTGGAACTGATAGGATTTGATCAATATCAATGCCATTATCAGTTCTGCTTATCAGTCAATTCATTATCAATTCAAAACCATCTACCTCCTTACTAGTCCCAAAATAAAAATACAGAGGGTGGCACCACCAACTAATCTAGTGTATATAACATAAAACAATACTCAGTGCAGTGTATAGGGTACACCATCTTAACTAAACCCAACTCAACTCACCACAGGAGAACACAGGTAGAACACAAAAGCAAAATGGCTCTGACCAAGCATGGACAGACAAGAGCAGCCCCAGACAGAGAGGCAGGGGTGAATTTATAGTTGCTGTGGCTGATCAGGATTGGTCTGCTCCTCCTTCCTTCACCTGTGCCGGCCCCTTCAGGTACAGCCTCGGAGGAGGTCCCAGAGCTATGGTCACACCCGACAACCAGGCCATCCCTGACCTGAAAACAAAAGGGGAGGAGAAACACACACACATACCCATACTCATGCCCTCAGGCGTGTAACCATTCCTGAGTGGTTTTTGAGTGTGAAAAAGTAGTTGGACAGGTCAGAGTGGAGTGTGAATATTTTCCAGATCAGATCATTCCAGTGTCACACATATACACTACTGTACACACAAACAGAAAGGGAAACACAGTCAGATTTAACTGAACTGTTTAATGAACAAATGGAAATATTCTGAAAGAATGAGGATTTAAAACATGTTAGGCTGATGTGATCCAGACTGGTCAGTGGTTCAGTCCTGGTCAGTGTCCTCTGGTCCAGTTCCTCTGGAGGTCAGTCAGTGGATTTCCTGTTGAATGTCCTTCAGTTCATAAAACCTCCTGTCCTTTGGCTTTGACACACATCATGTGTCTGTGTCCAGTTGAAGTTCACTCATTTGGGCTCATTTGAACTGACAGGAGTTTGTCCTGAGTATCTACATTCAGACACTTTCTCTGTTGGGGGAGGATCTGAATCAGTGGGGGCCGGGGAGGGGTTAACACTAGCACGGACCGGGTCTGTCTCATCGGACGGACCAAGTCCATGCGAGTGCATGTTCGAACCGACCCGCACTTGGACGGACCGGGTCTGTGCAGGAGCCCGTTATCTCCGAATCTTAAAAGGAGATTTCCCAGCGTGTTGGTAGAAAATCTTGCACAAAATCATCCACCTGGCTACGAACTTAGAAACGGTCCACGAACACTCCATTCTTATAAGTCCACCTGAGAAGGTCCTACAGAATGGTCCATAAATCATTTGCATGGTGTTGGTAGCTGTTCATAATGGCATTTGTGACTGAGGCATAAGTCTTTGGGTAAGTACACACCCAAGTATGTTATTGAGTCATCTTCCCCTTTTAGCTGATATTTTGAATGTTTTTGGTGAGTTCATAAATGAATGTAAGAATTCTGTGTTTTTGACATATTAAGCTTGTATTCAGACATTGGGCCGTATGCTCCCATACAATCCATCAATCTGGGTAAAGATTGTGTGGGCTGTTCTAAGTATACTAAGACATTGTCAGCAAAAAGTGTGATCTTTTGTTCACCCCCCATGGGTTAAAATTCCTCTAATATTAGGGTCTTGGCAGATCCACTGACTTAAGGGCTCAATAAATATGGCAAATAAGAGAA